>NC_087557.1:16032049-16239549 GCF_036250125.1 Pseudopipra pipra
GAAGAAATTTGTGAGTTGAAGATCATGTAAACAATATGATCTGTATTATGTAGAACCAAATTAATATGCTTGTTTGTGTTTTAAACAAATGTGCAAACATTTCTTGGAGATCTCATACCCTAGTGCTTTTTCTTCAACTGAAAAAGAGAAAAAGAACATCAGAACCTCTGTGTCTCAAAAGATTATTTTTTACATGTCAAAAAAACTATGCAATAGTCTGAAGTATATATTAGGATGTAGCATATAGTTTATATGTACCACTGAATCTGATACAAGTGAATAAAAACGTATTAGAAAAATCCATTTGCCATGCCTGAAGACTTTACGGTGAACAGTTTTACAGATCTCATTTTTCAGATCTGAATTTTATTTCAGAAGCTTTGCAATATGCTGACTAATGAAGAATTGTGGGAAGGAACACAAAAGTTGTATCAAAAAGAAAGAAACTTTCAACTGCAATTTAGAAATATCGCACAAATCAGCATGTGGCTATACACCTGTGCGCACCAAACACGAAAACAAATTGCATCCTTTATCCTTGCTCAATGGTGTTGAATTTCTGACTTTTAGTTTCAACCAGGTAAGATGAGGTGGCCTGTTCAGCCCATGTTATTAAAGAAATTGGTTCACCTATTTGATTTCATGTCATTGTAGTTCCAGCCATTCATTTATTCAATAAACAGTTTGGTATGTTCTGAGAAATAATGAATATTGATTAAAAAATCGATCACTTATTAAGAAACAGTCTAAGGGAAATTGTTTATCCAATCAATTTTAATTTTTGATTTGTTATTTATATTTTCCAATTTAATCCACCCCTCCCTTAGGCTCCCAAACTACCAAGCAAATCAGGAGGAAGGGCAGAGAGACACTGGCAGCAACTGTGCAAAGAGCACAAAACCTAATGCATTCATTTCAGATTAGACTGGTGGAAATAGGCCATAATAAAGGAGACTGTGACTGAGAACTGTGGATACATTACCTCGTGCACCTTTGGCTATTGGACTGAAACTTTAACTTTTAATAGGATTTATTAGGCTTTCCTACCTGTTACGTTAGTCAACTATGACACTGTTAAAACACAATAGTTATATAAATATTACACTACTTATAGACCTCTTCCCTTATCTGGCTCAAAATCCAGTTTGTACCATCCGGTGATGGGTGTCCCTGTCCTCTGCACCTCTGCAGTTACTGCCAGTGGTTGATTGTTTGAGTCATTAACCATTAACAGTGCAGTCTCTCACAGCAGGATAGCTTACAGAGGGAGGAGATGCAGTCCTAGCATGCATTTCAGCCTCTGTGGAAACCCAGGGCCCTGAGATATGATTAGCAGTGTTAAGTCATCAAGGAAAAGCCTTATTCATACTAGTTATTTTGTTAATCTATCTAGCATGGAAGAGTAAGGGAAGAAATAATTTTTTTTACCTCCAGTAAACAAACATACTATGTGGGAGTTGAGAGTTCAAATTATACATAAAAGCAAAACTGCTGTTACCTGGCTTGTGTAGTCTGTCTACCTTTTAAAATTCTGTGGGAAATTTTAACTAGTCACATTTGCCATCAGTCTTATGGAGAAATTTTAAAGTTGGCTTTATCCTTTATATTTCATGACATTCTGCTTGTTGATGATCTTCTCACTTTCCTTTTAATTCGTATCTTCTTTCATCAGTTTTTAAGGCAGATGAGATAGGCCTTGCATTTCATTTCCTTTCCCTTCATTCACAAAAGAACCGTAGTCTGCTCTGTGATTGAAATAGAAAAACCTCGTGTTATAAAATGTCTTTTTATGCTTAAAATATACAGATTGTGGTGTAGGAAACTATGAAAAGGATGAAGCTAAGTACAACATTTACATAAATGTTTAAAAATACTCAAAGATAGCAATACTTTGTTTTGCAATTCAGGGATGTACACAACAGGCTTCCCTAAGGTGTCCTGTGGATCTGGTTCTACTCTGATGATATAGCAGCAGATACCATTAAAAAGTTTTTGGCTGGCACCAATCTAGAACAGTTTGCAAGCACTTGGGAGATTAAGTTTAGAATTCAAAAGATCTTGATAAGTGCTGGGGGAGAAGAAAAACAAGGTGTAATTTCAGGATACGTGATCAGGACCCTCAGATATAAAACTGGGGGGAAAATTACTCCTTGAAATGCTAGACCTCAGGTTCAATACTCTGCCTGAGTTTTGGTCAAGATAAATGTGGGCTAATCAAAGACTTATGAAACAGAACAAACAAACTCCCTTGAAACCCCTGGATTTACCAAGCTGAGAAAAGACTGAGGATTGAATACTATAAGCTCTAAATGATTACTATGAATAGGATAGTGACCAGTTGTTCCCTATGTTCATTAAGTGCAGGGCAAGATACACTTCTTTAGTGTGTAGCAAATGAGATTTGTATTATTTATAAGGAAAGAAGCAATCTCATTCTATAGTGCTAATTGCTATTTTAGGAGGCTGTGTAATTGTCATAATTTTTAAGAAACAAGTTATAGAGAAATTTACAGATTATGCCTTGTTTATAATAGACCCTACTTCAAAGTACAGAGCTGCACTGGTTGGCCTATTGAGCTTCTTTTTCTCCCATCCCTGATAGCATTCCTTGATTAGCTTAACTGTTGATTACTTCTCCCAGGTTAAGTCTCTGAATAAGAAACAGTTAAATAACCTGGAGACTGTAAGTTACTCCTGCTACCCATCGCTTTCCTTTTCATTCACTTCATTGCATTCCTATATTTGGGAGCGGATGTACATTGCATCAACGAAGAGATGCAAGTATCTGATAAGGAAGGATAAGATATAAGGACAGTTTGGTACAGAGCAAGTTAGACTTGGGTGTTTCTGTGTGTTTATTCATAAGACTAGGAGGGTGAAAAGTTGGATGGAAACCCCCAGCCATTATTCTGTGAAACTTTTATCTCCTGTAGATGTGATCACTATCGAAAAAGGTAATCAATATTGGTTCTACCTAAATTTTCATGTGATATAATCTCTGGATAATCAATAAATATTTAGTAAGACAATACTGAATTGCTTCACCCGTCTGAAAAATGAACAGCATTCAGTGTAATACATTGAAAAAGACCACGGGATTGTTGCACAGCACCTCACCTTTCCAAAGAACAGATATTTCTATAGGTAACCATGAAAACAGATCTAGAGGTGAAAGTGCTCGAACTTTTTTTCCAAATTGGCGCAAGATTTTGATTCACTTAGAGCAACGGTAAGCTTTATTTAAAGTTGAAGCCTAAACACTGTATATATTTGCCAGTTCAAGGCTAGTTAAATTTAATTACATTACATTGCCACAAAACAAACGTTAACAGCCTGGAGAACTGTGTCCACTGTGTTTATGTTAAAGAAGGCCATGAGTTTGAAGCAAAAGTCTTGTAAAAAGGAGTGATGATTAATTTTCTAGAGCAGCTGTCCTTTTGAAAAACTTACATATACATTCATACTTTTATCTCATGACTCTCCCAATACCTCTGGTGGGATTTTTCCCACAAGGACTTCCAGGTGTAATGCAGAGTAGTCCTGTTGGAGCCACTCCTGAGTGTAAGCAGAGGCCTGTTCTGTTTGCAGCATCAGATTAAAGTGCAGTGTAGTTAACTGATGTTGAGATGATTTTGAGTAATTTTAAGAAGATATTTGTGTTAACCTGTTCTTCATGAAAATGTAAAGAGCTGGTAAGCAAGTACATTTCTTATTAATGAACAACCTTGATTCTGTAGGGCCCTGTGTGTCAGTCTCTGTGCACTAAAGGAGTCTAGACCCCTTAATGTGCGATATGACTAGTTGTGAATTGTTCTGGCTTATCATATTTTCTGCATTATCTAATCTTCTCAGTATGAATGGAATTGCATCCCCTTTTGTTTGACAGCAAAGACAAACATCAAGCTGTCCAGAAGATAGAGTGCCATTGTGTTCCTCTTTTGAAATTCTTGATGGGATGGGCAAAATATCACCAAACACTCAAGAAAAAAACCTTCTGACCCTCCAGTTATTCCTGCTGATATTTTTATAATCATTTCCTTTTCAAGAAATATTGAGTCCTTTGTGCCAGAAGAAAAACAAAACCAAACAAAACCCAAAAAACAACCTCAAACTTTATTTAATTGCCATTTGGTCAGAACCTTAATTTTACTGTAGTCCTAATTTGAATTAAATTAGTGCTCAGAATATTATGTTTTTCCCACTAGAATCCTTGAAATTCAAGCAAAGCATGCTGCAGTAGAATCATTATGTTAAAATTGCTATTTATGATTGTTTTAAACCAAATGGTTTGAACTAGCTTTATTCCCAGGCTCGCATTAAATATCATGCACACTGCTGCTGTGTAATTGTGGCTACACATTTTAGAATGTTCCTTATGTGTACAGAATGGAGAAAAATCATATTACCATGTTATTCAACATGAAAAACTATTAAAGCCTGCAATTCAAATATGCCTTTTTGAGACTATTGAATTAACAGTGCTAGATTAAAATATAAATGCACTTGTTAAGTAATATTTTATTTTCAAAACCCATTTTCTCTTTATATTATTTACACAGTTGGTGTGTTTGACCAAGAGAATTGATATATTGTCCTCAATAGGGTAAATATCCACTGTGATTACTCCTTTAATTGCCAGAGCAATCTTTCTCCTTTCAAAGAAAGCAGTCTTTAAGAAAATAAGTCCATTGCTGTTTCTCCAAGCACAGTGCTCTATCTGGAAGATGAGCTTGTCCTTCCTCTTTCCATGTAAAATCCTAGACCTTGTTCTCTGTGCATACAGTAACTTTCTGCAGGCACAGTGTGTTAAACCACCCTCTCCCTCTGTGCCCGCCCTGGCAGACAGGAGGCTGCCAGGCTTGGTGCCACTGGCTAACACCGAGCTGTGCACAATGGATTCTCCTGAGTTCATGGTTGAGTATCTTGATAACAAGATAAAAATAATGCATGGTGTTAAAAACATCAGAGATCAATTTATATGGGTGCAAAGTATAGTGTTTATTCACATTCCCAGGCACAAAACTGGGTATGTTCACTCCACAGTTTGGGTGCTTAATAAGCGCAAGTCCCAACGAATTGGTTCTTGACAGTTATGAATGGTAGACTAGCTGCATTAAAGCAATGAGGGAGCTAACAGCAGGTTTGAAACTGGCTTTGAATAAATCATCAACCAAACATAGAACGGCATTGTAGCAGTAGGCCAAAACCTCTCCAGCCATGTGATTGCTAGTTGCCAGGAGACCATGAATCTTGGGCATTCTGAAAATATTGAAATAATTTTAGCTGTCTCAAATTTATAGAATCTCTGGAAAAAATCTAATACATTTAAATTTATTAAAATATAACTACTTTGTCAGGGTGCATGTAAAGCTTTTAGACAAAATATGGCTTTTTAACTAAAACAGTTCTTTTGCACATTGATCTGCTTTCTTCTGTATGATTTATAACTTATTTAAAAAGAATATTTGCAAAATGAGATGTGGTATTTAAAATCTTGACTGCAGTAACTCAATGTCTCTAATGAACACATGCAAAATTATTGTTGGCCTCTTAGGTGTCCGTTCTGCCGTCCCTTTTGCTTACAGGGGTTAACTTTGTGCTTTAAAGTAGTCCAGTGGAGGTCAAATGCGCTGCTGTAGCGTTTAAATTTAATTGCATTAACAAGCCTTTAAAAGCTAAGGCCTAATACTGTGTTTGCAAATACCTTCCCTGCCAAAAATTATGTCAGCGGTAGAAGCATTGCATCAAATCCAGTCTTTTTTAGTCCCCTTTTTCAGAAGGAATTTTGCCAGATGCGTATCTGTGTTATTCACAGATGCATTGTGTAAGTGATAGGTCTGATTTTCAGTGGGATTTTTAGACTGTCTTCTAGTTTTGTGGATTGAATGTTGAACTTGTTTGAACTGGATTACACAGATATTTAGTTGTCTGATGTGTGGCCTCAGAGAGGAGAGAGTCAGAATGACTCCTCTTGAGCTGTTCCTCTGGCTCACAAGCCATCTCCTGGAAAAGCAGCAACTGGTGCTCACCACCAGCACTTGCTGCAAGACTTGGGATGAATGTAGAAGACCTCATAACAGCTGAAAGATGGAGCTTTTTTTGTTTTGTAGTTCTGCAACAAATTATCTTTTGTATGACTTCGGGCAGTTGCTTAATTTTCCTGGAATTAGGGAAGACATCCTTTCTTAGAAGAGTCAGGAGAAAGAATGATTTGCTGATTGTAAGGCCATTGTATTTTGTGATTATAAGGACAAAATGAGTTGTTGACTTACAGTAAAAGAAAAGGAGAAAAATCTGATGATTTGTGAAGTGTAAAATCATGGTGTATTTAAATTCTGCCTTAAGTAGATATAGTGAATACAGTAATGATATTCCTTTTGTGAACTGAAATAATACAGACATAAGAATTTCTTTCAACACAATATGTTTTTGCAAGACTTTTTGTTGTTTAGAAGAGATCTCTTTTTGTAAGACAGCAACATCATAAAAATAGGCACTATGCAAAGCTTGGGGGAGAGAAATGGAGTGAGTGAAACTAAGGGCATGTGAAGAACAGTCACTATCCAGCAACAGCAGCAAAACAGTTTCAATTTTCTGGATTATTAATTCAAATTCACACGCACATGCCAGTTAAAATTAAAGGCCTTTTTTTACTGCTCTAGTTTAAATTAAAGATTATATTCTGCTCCACAAGTCTGAATTAAATAGCTTATTTTGCACACCAAGCTCTCATTTTAAAGCTAATAAAGAAAAGACATAGCATGTACGTGCAAGCTTGAGACAGGAAGGGTCTAAATTACTACACCTGTTTCACTTGGGAGCTACTTTATTAGTGTTACAAAACTTGGCTTTCAATTTGGCAGTCAGAAGCACATTTAGAACAAGCATTTCTTTGTTTTGACAGAAAGGCTATGGTAAATGAATGACGTTTGAGCGAGGTGTGAAATGTGAAGGTACAAAATTAACTGGTAAGATAATTACTGTTCTAATTCTGCATAAACAAGCGTTTTGAAAATCATTAATAGTTCAGGGAAATAATGTTAGTGATTAAATAAGGTGTTTTGCATCACTGAGCACAACTAAGCTGCTTTAATTACATTTGAAAGCAAGGGAAAGCAGCTAATTAAAATTAGCACAGGGTACCTGAATGACCAGCATTGCATTGTTGCCCTAACCTGTTTAATTGCTTGTTTATTAATAATATGTCTTTATTTTCCCCTCTTCTGCATTTAGCAAAATTATTAAAGAAACTAAAATGTGTAAAGAGGATCTGACTATGTGTACTTATCAGAATATGCAATGCAGATATAACCCAGGGAATTACTTGCAAGGCAAGCCAACATCATTCAAAAGTCATAACTTTTCTTCATATTAATAATGTTTTCTTCCTGAGTCACATTCCTATGTCAATCACGTTCGTGGACAAGAAAAATGGTCTTTGGCACGATTGCAGAGTTGCAGCATTTTGTAGCTGCTTTATTTTTAAAATCGCTCGAATCGTTAGCTAAAATATAGGTAATAAATCTCAGAGTGATCAATAATAAATTATGGAAAGCATGAGCAAAAATATAATCTAAATTAAAAGAAAGCTTTATACTGTCTCAGCCTTTTTTAACACAACTTCTGCTAAATTTACCATCTGCAATTGGTAAGCCTGTTCTTAGAAAAAAAAACCCCTCAGTATTCCAAAGTTTTCAGCACATTTGTCCTTCAGTTAAGGAATATCTCTATTAGACATGTGACTTTCTCTACCTAGTCCCTCGTGAGTTGTTTTAAGTTACACTTTATTAGCATAAACCTATAGGAAATAGTTGGGAGGCGTGTTAATCTGCACACTTGAAGCAAATATACAGTATAATACAATGAAGACAACTAAAAATAGAGTAAAATGCTAATTTATTTTTTCATATTTAGCCATAATCAAGTCAAGTTAAAGCAGACATGATGTTTTCCACGTTGATTTAGTATTTATAGTGTACCTCTGATGTGAAAGGCTCAGATGCGTAATAATTTACATACATATACATTTTAAACAGTAAAAATTCATAAAAATGTGAAGTTCTATATGGAAAGGTAGCACATCTCTATGAAAGCAGGTTAAATCATGGGAATTATGCTTATGGAACTGATAAGCAATTAAAACAAGAAGTTAATTTTAACTTCATGAATAGTGGAGAATATTCAGCAGACAGTACATACATTATTTTATAGGGGCATATTTTTATGCACAAAGAGGAGGATTCTGCTCTGTCTTATAGGACAGTAAAGAAAGATCCAAGTCACAGATTTCAATGGGAATTTTCTGCTTCAAGTCTACACAAAGTCTGTGATCAGCATTTTGAACCATAGTATGCAACAGAAATATCTGTGAAGGTTGTAGAGAGATAGGATTGGCACCGTTCAAGTGACTGTTGTATTTGACATCCAAAGCAGAGGAAGATATCTAGTATAACTTACTTAAATACTGAAAGTCCTCAAGTACTTTAAAAAAAAAAAAGTCTTCCTAACTTTTTAAAAGCAAACAGCTAAACAACAGAAGTGAAGTAGAAAGAAAAGAAAAAAGAATGGGAGGAAAATCCCCATGAGATTAAACAAATGACCTAATTAAGTCTTAGAAAGAATTTTTAGTAGCATTTCATTGCCATAACAACAATCTTGCATCATCAAAGGGATATATGACAACTTTTTTAGTAATCAATGTAGTATATAATTAATGGTGGCATTTCTTTGTGCCCTGGCAATAGATAAATAGAATTTTCATATTTTTTTTTAATTGCAAGGTTCCTTGGCCTTCTGGTAGGTCATGGTCATTACAACTATGACTAAACCATTCATTAAACATTCTATAATCTATTTCCTCAAATTTGTAAAAGCCACAAAACTCCCACTATGTAAAGAAGGGGCTAGTAAAACTTATCAGACATTATTCCCATAAGTGATGTCAATTATTCATATTGCTGTTTAATCTATTTCTGTGCCCACTTTTATTCGTGTGGGGTTCTAGTAAAAGTGTTCTGATAGATTTAAGTTGTGATGGTTTAATATCTTAGTCCCCAAAGTATCTACTCTGCCCCTCTTTTGTAGGCCCCTGCTCCAGTGTTGGGATATATCTCATCCCACCTCCCCTAGTCCATAGCCTGCAGTATTTTCAGCCCCATAAGGAGTGTGGGCCTGCATTCATTTACAGGGCCATATTGCACCACATCTCTGAGGTGAGGAGATGACCTCACATGGGTGGCAGTAATAACATGGTAAGCTTTGCACCTACATCTACCAGAGCCTTACTTAGTTCACCAGTCTCCACCCAAAACATGATTTACTCTTCTAATGGGAACACATTTTCTCCTCCTTGCCACATGGTGGGTTTATCTTAGTTTTCAGAATATTGATATGACATGTAAATAATATTGCTAATAGAAATTTTTAAAATGGGTGGTGAATCAAAATGTGGAAGATGTTTTTTGTTTCATATGTCTTTTTGCTAGTTTCAGTATAACCTGAAGAAGTTCTCTGCTTTGGGGTGTTTATGTTATTAAAGTATCTAAACGTGCCAAAATCTTCTAATTGTTTAACTCTGAAATACTCTGGAGTTGTAGTTGTAAGTGCTCTTAACCCTCAATAGAAACAAGCCCACTCACCCAAGACACAGAGGAAACAGTGACTTGTGCTAGGGTCTTGTACATCCAGATCTAACACTGTTATTGCTGGCCAATACTATCTTTCTTCCTCTGCAAGCCTGGGCTTCTTGGTTTTCCTTTATCCTCAGTAAGGACATGAGAGCATACTACAGCAAAAAGTGAGCTCCTTATAGGGTGATTTATTCCTCTGCCATGTGCTAGCACTATGAATACATTGCAATTGAATTTTATTGATATGGAGAAAGGGCCAATCCTAAAATGTGATGAGACCCTGCAGGAGGTTTCAGCTACTCAGATGTTTGCTTACAACTTAATAGAGGCAGAGAAATAAATACTTGAAGCGAGAGGATGTGACTGACTGATCTAGTGCCAGACTTGCTTTTGGCTTTTAGGTGAGGTAGGCAAAGTACTTATAGCATGTGCTGGAAGCCTCTGGGTGGTACAACACGGCTGCTAGGTGTTTGCAGCCTCCCATTTCATAGTAGAAGCTAGATTTACAGGGGAATAGAGATTTGATTGTACTTTCTGTATTTCTGATGTCAACTTAAAATCAGAATTAAAAATAAATAAATAACTCCTGTATTTTCAAACATAAACAATTAAGGATACTGATTTGTGTGGCATCTACCTTTATTTAGCGTTAATGAAGAACATGATCATCTTGTAGAACATCCCAACAGGGGAGTTAGAAGAAATTCTTAGCAGAGAGCATTAGCAAGTAAACGTGATCTGATTAACTGTATTATGGCAGTAGTGTTAAAGCAATGTGTTGAGGGAGTTTAATTGTTAAAGCTGCCGTTTCTCTTGCCCCTTTGCTTCATCATGGTCACCGCAATCATGACTGAAACCTTTCATTAACCTTCCTCAATTTAATTCAATACTTTGAGCTAATAGCATTAAAACATGAGATGTACAAAATGTGTGTACCATTTTACACAGTGCAGTGCCTCACCTCCCTGCTCTCTGTAGTTGGGGAAAAAGGTACAATGCTTACTGGCTTGTTGAAAGCACATTTTACGGGCATGATTTCAAGCACACTGAAGAGGCAGGCTTGTGATGGAAGACAGTCGTGGGGTTTTCCCTTTTTATAACACACATAAGCACTGACAAACTGAGTTTTGTGCTGATGAAGGGTATATAACTGGCAAAACATTGTGCCAGAAATACTAAGGCTAGGTGAGAGATGAAATAAAAATTGTTTGGAAGTCACAATATCACAAAGAGTTCTGATGGGGTAAACAAGTATCTGTATCATCCCCAAACAAACAAATGACACAGAACACCTCACAAAGACAGGCTCTCTGTAGCCAGTCTGTGTCCTGCACAGAAGCAGAAATTTGGAGAAAGGAGAGATTAGCAAAATCCTGAACAGCATTGGAAGGCTAGCAGTTTTTATGGTAAATAGAGGTCAAATAAACAAACATGCTTCTTGTATCAACCAGTTTAGACTGGTTAAATGTCAGCAGAGTTAATGCCATCCCATGTGGTCTTCACTGCTCCTTATGGTAAAAACCTTTCTGGGTCATATAGCTGCTATCTAAGTGCACCTGTCATGGAGCAAAGTGTGAGCATAAATAATTTACCACTGGCCAACTTTTGCTAGTATTCTTAACACCTTTAACCCAGATTGCAGGTCTGGCAAAGAAGCAGTGATGATTATGCAGCAGATGATTTATCACCAGCCAGAGGGAGGTGATTGTCCCGCTCTACTTTGTGCTGGTCGGCCTCACCTCGAGTTTTGGGCACCATAATATAATAGTATAAAGCTCTTAGAGAGGAGGGCAGTGAAGATGGTGAAGGGCCTTGAGGAGAAGTCATATGAGGAGCAGCTGAAGTCACTTGGCTTGTTCAGCCTGGAGAAGAGGAGACTGAGGGGAGACCTGATCGCAGTGTACAACTTCCTCACGAGGGGAAGTGGAGGAGCAGGCACTGATCTTCTGGTGATGGGACAGGACATGAGGGAATGGCATGGTGCTGTGTCAGGGGAGGATTAGGTTGGATATTAGGTAAAGGTTCTTCCCCCAGAGGGTGTTTGGGTACGGGAACAGGCTCCCAGGGAGGTGGTCACGGCCTCAGGCCTGACAGAGTTCAAGACGCATTTGGACAATGCTCTCAGGCACATGGTGTGACTCTCGGGGCTGCTGTGCAGAGCCAGAAGTTGGATTTTTATGATCCTTGTGGGTTCCTTCCAGCTCAGGATATTCTATGATTCTATTTGTTTCCAAAAAAGGGAAGCAAAAATCCAGGCTTTTATATTTTGTAGTCTTTAGGAGTTTTGCCATACGTTGCAGGCTCAAAGTGCAGTAGTATATGATATATTCTGAAACAATGCTGCATGGTGGCTAATTAATATAAAGCATATAAGTGCATACAACATCAGAAGTGAATTGTGTGCAAATGTCCAGGTTAAAACATAACCCTTTTTAACAGCCAGCTGGCCTAAAGCTGCCTCTGTTCTCATAGATACAGCCAGAGCTATATCAACCTCTGATTTTGGAACTGTAGAAATAGCAGATAATTATGGGCATCCAGTACTAGAAAGAACAGCATGTATTCTAGGTAGAGCAAGTGAGTATGAATCACTTGTGGAAGTCTGTTCCTTGATTTGGCAACCAAGTCAATGCATAGGTCTTCCCAAGCTGAGACCTAATGACATAAAAAAAAATCTCATCCTCTGACTCATGATCCTAATTCGTTCTTCTTGTACCTTGAGCAAAATAAGCTGAGGGTGAAAACAAGTCATATCCTCATTTCAAAGAGGATTTGTGAAACTGTTTGCCACGTGTAGGCATAAAAACTTCATGCCTTGCTATTTTCACAACATAAGGTTGTGAGATACACATCAGACCGCATCATCTAACAAGACAGATTTCCTTACAATGAAGTGGAGAAACTCTAATGAAACAAACATGAATGGATTTTGAGACTTTGATACTCATAACTTCCTCTGATATGAATGTCATAGGGGACAATGGAAGAACTCTGATTGACTTTACTGGGTCAGGATTTTATTAACAGAGAAAAGAACTAAAACCCCCAAACATTATGGAAACTGGCACAGCTGTAACAACTGTGCCCTGTTGCTACCCTAAATGTGTTTTACAGGAATTATCTGTGTAAGGTAAGACATTAGTGCAGACATCTGATAATATCAGTTGACTGTCTCTGAATTTGGAAAGCCAAATCAAAAAATGTCCAATCTAAACAAATTAAAGACAGTATGAGGATAGTGCTTAGAATGCCAGTCAGAAGAAAAGAGTAAGCCATCATGCATCGTAAATCAATCAAAATGAACAAGTTCATCTTCTAGAAGGCACAAGAATTGCCAATACAATATGCATAAATGGCTGGAGAAAAGTTAGTGCTCTAATAATTAACATCAGTAGAACTGCTTTGATAGGGAATCAAAGAATGAGAGAAGTCTCACCCCAGCAGAGTAAATGGTAGGCTCGGATGAGAAAAGACACGAGGCCCTGCCATGTTCTCACAGAATGGACTGAGTACGCAATAAGCACAGAAACAGCAAGGACATGTTGACTGATTTGCTTACCAGAGCCTAGTAGATAATTTCCATATTAAAATTTGAGTTACCTTTTTTGTGTTCTAGATGTTAACAGTGTGTGTCTGAGTGGTGCATTTAATTAGTTTTTTTCTCTCTAGTCTGTTGCTTAACATTTGTGCCTAATTGTACACCTTTGGAAGCTGAGGGTCTATCTCCTTTAGTATGAAACAACTACTAGCAATTTCTCAAGAGCTGTACTGAGTTGGTTTAATTAACATCTTTTGTGTCAAATCCATTTGTGATAGTCAATTTTTGTCACCATCTGCCTACCAGTAAACGTATTCAGCCTACTTGTCCATCTTAAAATCCAATGAAATAGAAATTATTTTTTAGCATCCAACCCTATCAGCCCTTTTAGGTTTTCTACTTGTTTCTGTAACAATAGCATGAACAGCAAAGTGGTTTTTTTCCATAGCACTATGATGGCATGAGTTGGGCATTTCTGTTCTGAAATCACCTGGCTTTGGGGTGTTAAGTAGGACCTTTAACACTGTTATGTTTGATTTTACATAGCATTGAATTGTTACCTTGCCCTAAGCTATGGAAGTCACTGCTATCCTTTCCAGTAGCCACTTTTTAGCGCCCTGTCCTTGACTTCATAATCCTCAAATACCAAGCTTGGAACTCTGCTTCTGGCAGAACAAGATCCTTCATCTCTGGGGTCATGTTCCAGGCTTTTGTTCAGTCACAAGTTCGGTTTGGATTTGTCTTCAGTATGTCTACTTGAATATTCAAAAAATCATCAGCTAGTCTAATTTGGGTTTTTTGAAGTCATGTAAAAGACTGATTTGCTTTGACAGGTGGATCAGAAACAGAATTGAAGCTATTTTATCTGGACCTAATTAAACAACCTTCATTACTGGCAGGTATGTGTTTGTGATGACTAGAAATTAGCTTGATTGGAATTAAAACTCAAAATATAAGGCATTGAATTGACTTGTTTTTAAAAAATATACGGTTTAAAAATATATCTGTGAAGTACATTTTTAAATGTGGCAAGTGCGTGTCTAAATTTTAAATCATGCCCAATTCCACTTTGTATTTTATGTTAATGACACCTGTCACAGGTATTCATGAGGATATTGCCAACACATATAAAATGGCACCACACTAGTTCAGAACTACGAGACTTTAATAAAACATTAGGAACAGTTCTTTTTTCTTCTTGCAGGCACAGAAATTCTGCAGTATTTTGTGTGGTGTATTTGAGGTGAGTGTCAGCCATGCAAATGAGGCAAGCATGAGGCAGGTCAATGCTTATGCCCTCAAAAAGGGGTTTAGTGGGTCTTAAAGTAATACATGTATGTTGGTCCTGTCTTGCCTTCACAGAGCCCAGTTATTTTCAACTAGTAAAATAAACTCAATGTCTGCTGAATTAAGGGAACATTTCTCTTACTGCCTGTTGCAACTCCAGCCTGTGGAATAGATGTCACACCTCCTCAGTGTCACTGGAATGGCATGCTAAAGTCATTAAATTGCATGATAAGTTCTGTTTGTTCTATTTGCCTTCTCCTGTGATGAATCCAGGCATAACTTTTTAGTAAAGTCTTCCAGTGACCCTGACTGTTCACTCAGTCCAAATATGCTGCCTGAGGGTTTCAACACCTACCTTAAAAAAACCTAAGTGTTCACATACAGATGAAATACTTGAGTGCATATTGCACTGCTAAGCACTTTTATATCATAGTTTTCTATGGCTGTTCTGATTATGGAGAGTTTAGGACAAGGCATCTTGGAAGAGATTTTTCAGAGAAATTGAATTACTGCTCTGAGTAAGTACTAAGCAGCTGGTTGAACAGCCTTTGGTGTGGATATGACATAGCTGTGAAGAGGAGAGTATCATTGGAGAGGAGAATATCATGACGAACTAGCCAACAAAATAAATACAGATTTCTTTCAAATAAAAATATTAGTGAAGTAATGTTATCTGTGCCAAATGGAAAAATATATGTTTATGTCAGTTTATGGACCCAAAAGGCTACAAAGTTTTTTAAAAAGTCCAAATGTTATTTCTGTGAGGCATTTGCATTCTTCTCTATAGATAGTAGAAAAATCCTGTGTTAGAAAGGCAGCTCCTTGGGACAGGATATCTGACGAAGTTCAAGCTATTCTGGTTATTGTCAACACTGATATAAGAATAGAATATTCTCCCTTTCAGTGTCAGATGGTGGCATCTGTAAGACAAGTAAGGGCTGTGTTTTGCTAATTATACCCTTTAAACTATGTCATGTAGGGGGATGCACCACTCATACCATGCACTTCATGTTCATTTCATGAACAGGAAATATAATTTGTCCTTCTGAAGGACACAAATGCATACATGCAAATCCTTAGATTCTCTTTAGTTAAGGAGAGGCATAAAGCATGATCATAAAATCAAATACTAGCTCTATGAATCCATGCTGCAGTTCTGCTGGATAAAATCAGGTCCATGTTACCAGTTTAGGATGTAACTGTTACCAATTTAACAATTGGTGACATGTGTTTACGCTTTGGAATTTCCAAAATGTGTCTAATTTAAGGTCCCAGGATGAGAGTACATAATGATGCAACAGATTACATTTTAAATCAAACATGAAAACAACTAAAACATAGGAATAAATGTCTTCCTGCTTTCTTAGTCAATGACTACACTGTCAGAATGAGCTGAAATTTCTGCTGTCTTTTCTGCCTCTTTCCTGAGAAGAGTTCCTTGTTGTCTGTGTGTACATATCAGTCAATCCAAAACTGTCAGGTAGGTCTTGCTAACACACTGATTTTTCTGTGTAACTTCTTATGCTTGAAAGTAGGACAAAAGGTCTTTATAGGGCTATCTGTAGAGCAGTGTATAAACTGCAAACCATTTCCCCTCAGAGAACTTTTGGACTGGGAAAGTCCAGCAACTGCCATCAGTAGCAATTATCTGTGGATAAAATACCACTTCAGAACATGTTTCTGTAATTAAATTAGAAATGCCAAGGCTAAAGCACTATCACAAATGCAAAATGAGAGTAGGCAATGTAGTCCTAAAATACGCTGATCTAGGCAAGAGCCTTGTATTTTGTTTTTGTCTTTATTCTGGATGATCCAGGGAGTTTGTGTCATCTGTGTGGTTCCATCCCCTATCAATATGAATGGGATGGATACCTGCTTGCTTTTGCAGTGTGCTTTGAGATCTGTATGTATGGTATGCACTAAGGATCATTTTCACATACTGACGGTAAGAAACAACAATGCCTACTCCGGAATGCGCATTTTCCCTTGTTTATTAAAAACTTAATATGCATACACATCCTTGCTGGGATGTGAAGAAAGGTATTACACATAACATTCTGCTAGGCTGACTTACAAGCCTGGTCTTCGTGTGATCACAAACATCTGTTTGCAAAACTCCTGTGCATTAATTGTTTTCTCTTACACACTGGTCAGTGCCTGTGAACTTTATTCAGTAATGGCTTGTGCACCAGTTGACAGGAATTCATTTAGGAAGGGAAGTGAAACAAACCAACAAAGAGTGCACATACCATTAGTTTCATCCCTCAGATGTTTCTTTTCCCATATGCTTTTGGCTAACTGTACCAGGCTATGATCAGCGTGCAGACCATGAAAACAGACAAAACCAGCTGAAAAAGCAACCTTATGCCTCTTTAAGAAAAAGGAAAAACTTTCCAATTGATTTAGTGCTTCATAAATTAGCCTAGGGACAGCTTTAAATTGTGCTCTTATTATGCATACAGGATTCTACTCACCTAATAATTTTGCTCTTCAATAGAAAAAAAAAATGTTTTGAATAGCAACCAAACATGCCATAAAAGTACACTATCCACATTCTGCAAAGAGTGAAAATGTAAATGAATGGATTGAAAATGTCCCCAATATGATTTCTTTCTTGTTGACTTTCCAATTTAATTTTCCATGGGGAAAAAGATGTACTGGGAAATAGAATGCATGATCCACAAGTAGGAGTTTAGGAAGTCATTATATACCCATTAGTTATGTGCATTTATTAAATCTGTCTGGTAAAATTAAGGAAGCTAAAATTTTCTGTATTTATTTCTATCTAGTGTACCTTGTATATCTGGTATGCCAGTCAGCATTTAAGATAAGCAAATTAACTGATCGTATCAGTGAACAGAAGCCTTGAACTGGGAAGGATATACCCACTGAAGAAAGTCTCCTGAGATTCAGTAGCTGTGGTCTCTGTGTGATTTTGGGGTACTATCCATTTTCATTTAATGATCAAATCTTTTATGACTATCTTTCAAAAACTATAGGAAGTATAAACAACTACTTTCTCAGTATTTTCTTTCAAGCTCTAGGAAATCCTTTAGGCTGCCCTGGAAAGGAGCACTGAATCTGCCTGTAGTTAAGGTGTTTGGCCAGTGCATAATCCTAAGGGGCCTTTACAATGGCTATAAGACCAGTTATTCATCCCTGAGACCCATGATGGTGAGAATATTTATTTACTTAGATACTATCTTAATCAAAGCAAAGCCAGAAGAGCTCCTTAGACTGCATATCTTGGCCAGAGTCTATCCAGTAAGGGTCTTAGGGTTTTTAGTAAGTACCCCAAACCCTCTTATATTAACCAGTTCTCCCAGTTTAGACTTAGTGATATTCATGGGAGATGCCAGGATTTGGATCTTAAATTTTTACGGGTCAAAAAAGTAATACAAATAGATGGAAGGAATAATAGATTTTTATTTTATCCCTTTCCCATAGGAAATGGAATTGGAAACTTCTGCCACTAATGCTCTTTGCTTTCAGTGTGTCTGCTTTCTATTATAGTGGCATCTAAATCATAGAATCATAGAATCACAGAATCACCTGGGTTGGAAGGGACCTCTGAGATCATCAAGTCCAACCCTTGATCCAGCACTGCCGTGGTTACCAGACCATGGCACTGATGCCACATCCAGTCTCATCTTAAAAACCTCCAGGGACGGAGAATCCACCGCTTCCCTGGGCAGCCCATTCCAATGCCTGATTACCCTCTCTGTAAAGAATTTCTTCCTAATATCCAACCTAAACCTCCCCTGGCACAGCTTAAGACCATGCCCTGGGAAAGGGAAAGCAATGGACAAGTAAGCGTTTGCTTGACACGCACCACTTGATTCACTCTGGCATGGTGAAATATAAACTCAGCAGGGTTAGAACTAAATTTCTTTTAAAAGAATGCTCCAAAGATCCTAGGTATGGATGCCTCAGTCTTGCTTTGGTCATCTGTCTAAAGATTTGGTAAAAGGGTTTTTTGAGCATAAATGTGAAAGTCTCTGTCTGAAAAGAACCCGTGAGGTCACCGAGAATGCAGCACAGGTTCTGTCAGACACTGCCACTTCCAGGCCGCCCCCTGCAGGGGCCATCATAGCAGAGCCTGATGTCATAACAGCATGGAGCTATTGCCAAAGCTGGAGACAGTCCCCAAATCTTTCACATATTCCAGTGGCTATAAAACATTTATAGTCTTTCTGGTGTGTGTTATCATCAACGATAAGGATCTGATTCAAAAACTTACCTGCTTCTACTCATTTTTGTAAGCTCTAAGCTGACGTGAGACATAGACCAAAGGATTTCTCTGAGTGAATTCCTCCTTCAAGTCCTATAGCTGTGGCAAAGCTAGAAGGAGGATTTTATGATGATGTGCAAATCATAGTCCTGTTTTGCTCTGAATGATCAGCACTGTGATGCTCAGTTATCAGAGGGACAGAAAGCAGAATTCCAGTCATGTAAATTCTTACTGAAAATGAAGGACTCTGATCAAGGTACATTTAGCTGAATGCATTAAGTTCACAGTGATATGTTTAGGAAGTGGAATAAAATTAGAAAAAAAACAACGTTTGAGAGTGTTTTCCAAAGATAATCAACTATTTAGCAAACAAAATTAGAAAAAGAAGGTCTCCTGCCATTGTACAGACACATGACTCTTTGCTGGCACCCATTTTCCCTGGGGTAACAGGAGTCAGGGAATTCAGAATGCTGGTTAGAGTCCTACATAAAATACTTCATATCTAGTGACATGAGCTCCTGAAGCAGCAGTCTGAGCTGCAAAGTGTCCTGCAGCTCTTATTTTATTTTTTTCTGCCAGGGCATCAGAATTAACTCTTCTAAAATTCAATAAAAGGCAGGTAATGAAAAAAAAAGAAAGGGAAAGAAAAAAAAGGGAAAGGTATGAATTTCTACAGCTGTAAGAATAAACCCCTGCAGATAACCATGAATATTACCTCTTTCTGCATGTGTAGAAGGCAATTAGATCTTTTGATTATGGAAATGCAAAAGAGATTCTCTGGGCAGAGGTGGTGTGAGGTAAGTACATCTGGTGTGAACCTGGTGGTTGGAACTTCAGAGGTACCAGAGTAGCATTCAGATACTTGGGAGAGGGCAAAATTTTCCTGTAGAGTATTTGATGTTATTCAGTCACTGACTAACACGTAATGACTATCGAGGCACAATGAATATTAGCTCTATTTGCTGCAGTTCATTGGACTAGTTCTGAGAGAACTTTTCATGTGATGGTTTGAAAGTCTGCCTCTATGGACATGACTAAACTAAAAAGTAACCTCTTTCTTTCCATTTGGTGCAAGTGTAGCCCTAAATTCCCTTTTCTGTAATACAACCAATTGAAATAACGGTGCTGGATATTGAACAAGTCCACCTCCACCACCACATGTAACTAATTTGCATCCCAAATACCTGACTAAGTCTTTGCAGGTAATTGGTAGTTGGGTAATCTGCCTATTAATTTCTTCATTTCTAGCCAGCCTCTAGTTAATAATCAATAGTCTTCTTTTCTAATGAAGAAATGGCCTTGACATCCTGGCCTTTGTGCAGTGTTAAAATAACATTGATCGTTATCATTATCATATGTCCTTGATATACTGTGTAAGGGCAAGGATATCAGTCCTGCAGTACAGGGACACTTAATAAGCTGGGATAAATAATTGTGATTGGTCAAAGAACTATTCACGGTTTTCTGGGCAAAGATGTGTGGGAGAGAATTAATAAAATGTTGTATATTAGTTCTATCTCCAAATCTAAATGGAAGACAGTCTCCCCAAAGATATATGAAAGATGCACAAAGACACATGAAAGCTGGAGGCGGGGTTATGTTTCTCCTCTTGTACTGGACATCTCCAAAGAAAACATCTTTCTCACTCTGTAGTTGGATATTCCCACTGGTCATTTCTCCTTTCTGTGAGGAGGGTAAACCCTTACCAGGTGAGGGAGGAAGTCTGTGGCTAACACATCAAATATAGTAACTCAGTTTTGGATTTTTTTTTCAAATTTTAGTCTTTTATGTTAGTCTTCTTCCACTATTAGTAGAGCTTCAAAACTTTTTATGTCTTGCAGGAGCCCTTTTCCTGAGAGAAATCAAAATATTAATTGTGTCCTCTTGGACTCTTTAAGTAGAACTTGAAGACCATTTTTCATCAATGGCATACTACAGACCAGAGCACAGTCTATATTTGGATCTTTTGACTAAGGTACAATGTCTAATTAAAAAAAATAATGGTACTGTAGATCTTATTTTACTAATCTTCCATAATAATAAGATCTTTCTTTTTGCTTCCAGAATTTATACTCTGCTATTAAATAAGGAAAATCTTTTGTACAGTAGGTGTAAAATTACATCACTGTCAAATCATTATTTAAAAGAGAAAAAAAAATCAAGGAGTCCTGTGCTAATATTAAAAATCAGAAATGAGTTACATTTAAAAGGTGATGGTACCCACTGGCAAGTCTTCCACAGCAGCCTACAGAAGCCATGGGTTTGTTTGGTGTTGCAGACTTGGCTATGGTTGACATTTGTGTGTTTTGGCTATCAATTTCAAAAGCAAGGTTTGTGGAAATAGCATTAAGCCGAGGGCTTCTGAACTTTGTTGAAATAGGTTATGGGAATTCATGCCTTTGCCCTGGAACATAAACATGATCTCCAAGTACCATTTGTTTTGTATCTATAAATAAACTGATCTTCATGCAGGCAGAGGAATTTATATGATTTTTTTTCTTGTGAATGTATAGATATGTTTATAATTATACCCAGCTGCATTGTATCAGCACAGGTTATGTCCCCCCAAGAGTAACCCAGAGTGTGGTTGCAACATGACCTGTGGACTGCATGAGGCAGCGTGGGTGACGTGAGAGGGGCAGGCCATGGCTGCCTGGCCAACGACATAACCACCTGCCTTTTGAGATCCCTAAACAAAGCTATACCATTTTAAATCTATGCCCAGTCATTTCCAGGTGTACATAAGATACAGCTTGCTCTTTAAAAAGATGATAGTGTTTTTCATTAAGCATGCACCAGGGCCTTTTGTATGTGGGCTGTTAGCTGACTATAGCCTGGGTACGTGTCTGCAGACACATCCCCACACACCTGTGTGCTCCCCTGCAGAAAAGAGCTACAGTAGAGGGGCAGATTCCTAAATAATTGTCACTAGATTATTTTAAGACTCCCAAATATTCCATTTATAGCTTAAATATTTGATAAAATTATTTTATAAAAGTTTGTACAGTTGGAAAGTGTTTGAGGCTAAAGTATAAGACAGTGGAGCCTCTTCCTTCAGAAAACATTTTGGTTTTCAAAAGTGAATAAATAACAAGACTCTTAGCACTTGGTTCTGAGTCTTCTCCATGCTATTTGTAAGTGGAGTGAGAGCAGCTATTATTATTTTTATAAATATTTGGCACTGCATGGCCTTGATATGCAATTGTGTCTGTTCAAAGAATGTCTAGCAAACAAAGGAACTGGTCTTAGGGCATGAATGTTATCCTGAAGCAACTAAAGGATACAAGCCTTGTCACTTCTTGTCTCATTTTCATTAAGAAAATCATGTGGTTTAGCTTTAGGGGGGTGGTGATGAATCAAGCATGTGACTAAGGGCAGGTGGCCATCTTAAAGCAGCTCTTATCCCTAGTAAAAATGAGAATTAAAAGGAGGGGATGGTGGGGTGAGGGAGTGGGGGAGGTGTTCAGATCCTTCAGATGTTCCGTCACTGGGCTGCCATGGAGTAAATATTTTTACAAATATATTATTTACTACAAGGGAAGATTTTCCCAGAGAAGGCAGATAAATGTGCCTGCTATGGGAGCTTTATGGCCACTACAGGCCCAACTGTCATTCCTTCGGTACTTCCTGTCAGTCTGACTAAACTCTGTCATCCTTCAACCCAGTTTAAATTAACAGGTAATTTGTAAATGTCACTTCAGGTTAGGCCGCTCATTTTGTTTCTACTCTACCAATGCAAAGTCTAGGACTAATTTTTCTTGTCTTCTTTTAATAGGATTTTCATTTATAAATAGAATTATGTTCTGAAAATAAATTACAGTAAGTGATGCACAGAACTGGTAGCAGCAGCACTTTCATAGAATTTCAAGCACCTACATCAGAAGAGATTAATAAAAACACTTCAAAGGCTAAATTCTATTTAAGCAGAAGACAGCTTTTGGTTAATATTTAATCTGAGTAACTGAGATCTTGGTTGAAAATATAATTTTTTAATATCTAAATTAATTTGCAAAACAAAACCATTAATTTTGCCTGAGAGCTTTCATAATGCAAAAGTTTCAGTAATTTATTTGAAAAAAAAGTAATTCTGTAGTAAAAGTCCCTATTTTAATATAGAATTTATTTCTAATGCAATATATTATATTTGATCAGCAATAGTGCTTTAAGTCTATACTTTTTTTTAATGATTGCTAATGCGCTGTATTGAATAAGAAAAAGAATCAGACTTTTCATGAGAGTTTTTAATTTATAAAAGAGATTGCCTTTAGGTTCAGTATTAACAAATAGACATCACCCATTTCTTAAAGGTAGTATGCAACTGAAAGAAGGACTATTTCACTATAATATAGACATGCATGATAGGAGCTGGTATAATATTTTGCAGCGACATAGTTTTTGAAGTGTTGTAGTTACAGCACACGCTTTGCTTGTTCACCTTCTGAAATATCATACCCAAGTGAGCTGGAGGAGCTGTTTGCAGGGTGAGACTCCCGTGCCTTCCCTCTGCTTTCTGGTGGGAGGAGGCATCTCCTTTTCCTCCCACACCTAAAAGAAACCTTGCATCTTTCCAGAAAAAAGACAGAAGAGACTCAGTTCATGTGTCTGAGGGAATCTCAGCACCTTCTGGTCCTTGTAAAAGCTTTCTAGGCTTGGGCAGAGGCTTGACTGTCCCTTCATAACAAAAGCCATTGTCTAATCCCCTCTCTTTGCTTCGGTAGTAGCCAAACTCAGTTGTGGGGAGTGAAGGCCAAAATCCGGTTCTTCTTTTTCACCAAGCTCTCTCTTTGTTCATTTTATTCTCTTCTACTGTCATCCCATTCACTTCTTCACTCTCAGTCCTGTTATCATATTTTTCCTCTCATCATTAACATTAAGCGTTTATTTGGATTTTTGTGACCCTTTTTATTTTTGTTGATTATGTTTCTGATTTCTTCCAGCGAGTCCCTTTTATTAGTCCATCAGTACCCAGAAGTGTTCTGCAGAAACTGCACAGGTGTTTTGTAGGAGTTACGTAACAGTCAGGGTATCTGGAAGACAAAGGTATTCCCTTAAATAGTGGAGTAGTACCAAGGGTTCTTCTCAGTGACATGGTGAGCAGGAATTCAAGAACCACAGCAAAAAGTTTTGGCACTGAGCCACCACTGATGAGTGATTACATTGGCTAGTGCTCTGGTAATTAATATATAAGGGATATCAACATGGGAGATTGCAATATAATGTGGCATAAGTTAACTAACTCTCACTTAAAGAGTTGGCTCCTTTAAGTTGGCTTCAGTGCAACTGTGCTTTAAGCCTTCACTCAGACAACATCTGTATTATTTAAAATCTTATGTCTGGATCCTAGGTAAACCTGTAAGCCCATCGTAAATCTATTTTGACTGCTATTGTACAGGCTATTTCAGGTGTTTTTAAAATTACATTTTTAGTGACATTAGCAGTATCAGAGTCCAGTATCAAATGCTAAAAAAGCAGTTTTCATTGTGTATTAATATTGACTTATTATCAGAAACATAACTTTTCTATGTAAATATTAATTGTTTTGTTTAAACATTTAAGACTTTATTCTGAATATTAAATTATCGCTAATACAGGAAGAGTCTAGGACTTGAAAAGAGAGCCATGGGATATTAAATACTAACTGAAGTTCCTTCGCCCTGATTCATGATAATTAGTAGGAATGCATGTCTAGTTGGAATGTCCCTTTTTTTCTTGTGCTTTAGTGGATTTTAGCTGTAAAAGCAGCATCAGTCCAATTTTCCACATAACTTACCTTTAACATGTTTTCACAAATTGATCAACTCAAACTTGTTACATTTTCCCACTGTATAACATACGAAACATTTTGTGGTGAAGTAGAAGTAAGCTTGGATCTTCTCTGTATGGCTAAAGTGAATCAATACGAGAGAGAATGATGAAACTTAGGAAACTGACCTTTATGTGAACTGACCTTTATGTGCTGCTGTTCATGAAATTTGAACTAAGACTCAGTTTTAGGAAAACTGTGAAAGAGCTAATATTCCGAAATGCTGACAAAAAGGAATCCACTGTGAAATGAATGCCTGTCTGCCTGTCTGACCATCAAAATTAAAGCAGAGAAGTAGAAATTTATTGCCACCTGTCCGAGAGACAAATATGCGAGATAGATGTGTGCGGCTTTCTCCAGGATGACATCTGGAGGAGTGTGGTGTGTTGACCCTGGCTGGATGCCAGGTGCCCTCCAAGCTGCTCTGTCACTCCCCTCCTCAGCAGGACAGGGTGAGGGGAGAAAATAAGATGGAAAAAACCCTTCTGTGTCAAGATAAAGGCAGTTTAATAAAGCAAAAGAAAGGCCATGTGCAGAAGCAGAGGAAAACAAAAGATTTATTCTCTACTTTCAATCAGCAGGTGATGTCCAGCCACTTCTCGGGAAGTAGGGCTTCAGTACATACAGTGTTTTCTCTGGAAGACAAATGCCATAATAACAAATTCCCTCACTACCCCCTTCTTTTTCTTTGTTTTCATTCCTTTTCTTGCTGAGTGGACCTCATATGGTATGGAATATCCCTTTGTTCAGTTTGGGTCAGCTGTTCTGTCTGTGTCCACTCCCAAGATCTTGCCCACCCCCAGCCTACTATGGGGTGGAGGCTGCGAATGAGGTGGGAATGCTGGAGAAACAGCTCCAATGCTGTGCCAGCTCTGCTCAGCAGTAGCCAAAACACTGGTGTGTTATCAACACCTTTCTAGCCACTGATACACAGGACAGCACTGTGAGGGCTGCTGTGGGGAAAATTGTCTCTAGCTCAGCCAGAACCGATACGAGGAGCACTTACTGACTATCAAAGTTATTGCAAAAAGAGCTACTGTCTCAGTTGCTCCTAATTCAACTTAAATACATGGAGATTCTTTCAGCAATTAAATGAGCATGACTTGTAAGATGCACATTTCTCTTTTAATCAGAATATTTTTTCCCATTTTTTGTCTCACTTGTAGTTTACTCAAGAATGTCAAATATATATGTACTTAAAATTTATTGCAGGGAGAAAGCCTGCAAAGAAAGGGAGGCCATTCCAAAGGTCATTATTAGGATGCAGCAGCCCCTGGATGTAGTTCCCATTATTTCTAAATGGACACCAATACTGAATCTTTGTTAGCTTCAACCCTCCATTTTACAGACAGCAGATTAAGCAAAAATTCCAAGTACTATCTCTATAATTTCACTGATTTAGCGTATTACCTTTTTTTGTGTCTGAATTTTTCATTCTATGGTAAATTGTCTAGGTTGATATGTCTCTTAATGCAGCTGTGACTGTTCTCAAGAATCACATCATGCTACCTAACAGGTGTTTTTTTTTAATGTGGTTCTGTTTTTCAAAACTGGATCACATTTATGAATTGCATTTTGTTGGTTGACTCTTGACTAAAGTGGTGTTTTTACCCAAGAAGTAATAAGACATTCACTATCCCAGCAACAATCTAGCTGTATTTGGGTGGGAGATAGAGGAGCGTGTTGCATTCAGATACTACTGTCTATGCTAATCAAAGGTTGTGATATCTGAATTTGGGATTTTTGAAGCACAGCAGTGAACTGTGTGTTGTCAGATCTATTTCTAAAACCTTTCCATGTGACAGATCACTCTTTTAAATATAAAATTAGTGATATTCTAATTTCATCTCATGCTTCAGAGTACATATCCAATTTTCCAACACTGATTTTCAGCACTTCATTTTCTGGGGTCCAAACAGAATTCTTCTGGGCTGTTTTGAAACACGCTTGGAGGGACCAGTTATTCCACACTAAGTAAAACACAGGCCGAGATCCTCTCTGGTTTGCTATCTAGTCTCGGGGAGATTTGAAACGTTAGGTTTAGCACAGAGCTAACAGTTGAGACAGATGAGGGCAATCTTCCTCAAAGCTGTTGCGTTAGACTGAGACAAAACTGCAGCTACGTACGAATGAAAAGTTTATCTTTGCAAGCAGCAACGGTATAGTTTGACTGTTTTTCAATTAAAAGTTGAATTCCATAGTGCATTGAATCTGTCACAGTGAAAAATGTAGGCTGATTGTTAATAATACTGCTCTATAATTATTGCTATTATACAGTCCAGATACCTCATGAGGGCATGATCCCCTGATTATATTTGGTTTGGTACAGACCGCAGAAGAAGCAATTCCCGAGCTGTAAGGTTGGTAAGCTTGCTATAAGACTCATGCAAGTAGATTCAAGAAGCTTTTCTGTTGTGCCTGTTGGTGTTGCTGAAAGTGATCTGTCACAGTGAGAGCTGCCCCCGTTTAGCCTTACATTGCATTCTCGTTCTCTTGTTTTGACATGTTAGGTGTTGAATGGCTAAGAGTGAGCCTTCTTGTTACGGAAGGTGTTTTTTCAGTATTAAAAAAACCTTTTAAAATATTTTCTTAAATTCATAGAGAGTTTAATAAAAAAATTTCAACGCAAGATTATTAAAATATATTGCCTTCTTTAAAACAGAAAATTAAAAAACCCTCCACAAAATGCTTTTAATGTAATTTTAGAGTGAAATAATTACTTGGAGGTGCCTCTGGTACAAAGTTCAGCACCTTTTTCCCAGGGATATATAATTACAGATTGAAGAGAACAAGAAATTGGTATAGACAGGTGTTCTCCCATAGCATCATCTCCCTTAGTGGACCGATGACAAGTGAATGCTTGAAATGGGAGACAAAATTCAAGTTTAAGTGTTTTGTCTCTGGCCAGATGACTCATAAAGGTGTAAAAATATATATCTCTTTCTGGCCATCCTCCTATTTGCAAGAGACACACAGTTGGCTCTCTTGCTGTATTAACCACAACCTAGACAGTGAGTACCCATTGTAAGACCCCCTTCAGATGTTAGTTGAAATAGTTAGATTGAAAAACTCCATTTTATTTCAGAATTTTGCTTAAAGTTTTCTGCTGTTCAAGAGAATACAATGAGGGAAACACAGTGCTTTGTCTGTGTTCATTTCTTTAAGTTATAGTCTTACTGAGAATTGCTGGAGCTCCCGTAGAAAAGCAAGGACTTGCCATTTGGCAGCAGTGATAACCATGTCAGGGCATGGCTTTCACTGCTGTCATAAAGGAAGTGTGAAAGTTTGGCTAACTAATCAGCTGCTATAAAAAAAATCCAGTTAGTTTTTACTTGTTTTCTTCAGGGAGAGTTATTAGAGTTCAGCAGCTAAATTTGTCAAATTTGTTTTTTTTTTTAATTTCTTTTTTCTCTGGCAAGAATTGGTCTCTACCTTTTTGATTGCATTACTGACTGTGGAGGCCACATCCCTAGAGAGCACCAATATTCCTCCTTCCCTCCCTGCCTGCCTTCCTGCCTTCTCTCCCCAGAGCTGCTGAAGTAGAGCAGACTTTTCCTGCGCTTGAACACCAAAACTGAGAGTGAGAATAAACCTTTCTGTTTTCTCAGTGACCTACTGTATCCTGAAACCCCACTTCACTTCAATATGAATAGGGTAGAAAATGTAAGTTAGTAAGTTGTGTATGGGAACTGGCAGAAAATGACAGGAAAAAGGTGGAATGATGAAGCTGGGACAAGGAACAGTAAATACAAGAAAGATTTCCACTAGACAAGGACAGAAAATGCAGATCAGATAAGGAGGCTGGCAACTGAATGTTGTCCTGGAGAACTGGACTCTAGTCTTATGTCTGTTCAGCTGGAGAAATCTTTTTTTAAAAAGCAGAGCAACTGAGGTCTAAAGTAAAAGCAAAAACCCTGCATTCCTCTTCAGTGGAGAAGCCTTGAGGCAGGGGAAGCTGGGAGGAAGAGCAAAGGGGAGACAGCTCTGCTGTGGGCTGTTTCCAGCCTGAGACATGCTGGGTTTTGCACGTGGTGTTTTTTTGTGTTTGAATGTCATTTCTGCTAACAGGAACTCGTGTCCTCAAAGGACAACAGATCCTGGAGACTGGAGGACCATTCCTGAGCCAGGGTAGAGAAGCCTAGGCCTGCTTCTTGTCCGTGTGGGCAGGGAGGGAAGGGTAGAAAATGGTCACCCTTGTCTACTGCAAGAGCTCCTGGCCCTGAAGTGCTCGTATGAAAGGAACTCCATGAGAGTGTGTTTAGTTGTCAGTATGCTGTGCAGTATTCCCAGAGATGGAATAGCAGAGGCTGTTGGTAAAAGTGTTGCAGCTAAAGTGCCGTCAGCCAGGTGAGGCTCAGCACGGGCCATGGCCGGGGCGAGCGGCGATGTGGGGCTGGGTGGTGGCAGGAGCCTGGCACCCCTGGCCTGGTCCTGCTACCCAGCAGCAACAGCACATTTCAAACTACGACCTGCATGGAAAGCAGCCTGCTGGCCCCACATGAACTCCTGGAGGAAAAGAGGGTAAAGTTATAGTTTGGTAAATTACTCACTCCCTGCTTATCTATGCAGGCATACTTGGCTGTTCTACCTGTAAGGAAAATATGGATTGTTAAAACTGCTGCTTTGCCAGTGAGAAAACTAGGTTTTTGGTTTTAGCACCAGAAAACTTAGTGTAATTATCTCTAGTTTCATCCTGATGGCATGAGTTTTTGTTGTAATTCCCATAAATTTAAACCCAACCCTTGCTGCTGCCAATGGCAACAGGATTACGCTTGTGTCAGCTGACCCAGAAGAAGTGTGTTTTCATTACCCCACAGAGGTGTGCTCTGATTTAGTGAAGTGCTTCATAACCACAACAGGTCAATAGGAAGTACACTTGAACAAATATAGTGTTGCATGATGCTTAATAGTGAGGAACAACAGTGTTAGGCATCTCAGAAGAACCCAAGATGAACAGATATTTTTAACCTTATTAGCTCTGTGCCTCAGCTTCCCATTTGTAAAATGGTTTACAATTAAATGAACCAAAGGGATGTTCTGAAAATAAATTCATTAATGTTTTAGAATTATTCAGATACTATGCCATGGAGTATAATAGACTATCCCACAAGTAAATGAAAATTCTTTGTTCTGTAAAATACATTTTGAAGCGAGTATGAACTGAAGAAGATGGGGAACCACTCTCTGAACAGTGAGAATAACAAAAATATTGAATAACTGCCCTCCTCCTTTGTTGAGCACCATCTACCTAGGTCGTGGACTGAAGTGAGTATTTTCTGTGGGAATAATTAGTAATCTAATAATATAATTTAAATCCATATTTCAAATAATGAATTTAAGGAATGAATTAAGATTATGAGTCTTAATGCAGCCTCAATTGCTGCCACAATGAGCCACCTTTTTTCTCACATTCCTTAACTTTGCTTGATTCTGGCACAGCACTGCTCCTTTAAGCTAGTAGTTTTTTTAATATAATAATATGTTTATGTGTCTATCTATATATGTATATTTATATATTCTTCAAAGTCAAGTTGCCAATTGAAATTAATTGCATAAGGAGTCCTTACAGCACTTCTGGGTATTGAAACAGCTTAAAAAAATCTGAAGCAGCCTTTGAAAAAAATGGAATAAAAAATTAAAAGAAAAATCAGTTAAATTCGATAGTTGGAGATAATTTTCAGTACCACACCTGGGGATTCAGGGATTGAGCAGCTGTTACTGCTAATGGTAGCTGTCTGGCCTAAACCTCCACATTGCACTGGATATCTTTACTAATCTAAATATATAACGTACACTAGGCGCTCTTACAAAGTGCATACCAGGGGCTACTTATAGTACTTCTCCAAATCTTCTGGTACAAAAATTACTTTTAAGAATATTTTGTTGTGCTAAATCTGGGTTATATTAGTTGTGCACCCAGTATCCCTGAAAAAGGAAGAAACAAGATAAAATGGTTGTCATTTTCTCCCTAACTGCCCTTAGTCTGCAGCAGGACCTTACATATTTTCTTTGCACCAATAAATGCTTCCATGGGCACCAGCTTTGAGGTCACATGCCCTGGAGAAGCAAGTTGAATCCAAGAGTCATCCTCCATCCCTGGAGCAGAGACATCCTCATGAACCTTCATCCTTTGCCTGGTAGAAGCTGTGGGGTGGAATGGATGAGAGTACTTTTTAGGTAGCAGCACAGCTGGTGTTTCCTAATGAAACCTTGCATTCTCCCAGGATAAGTGGGGGAAGGTGACCAGCACATCATAGTCACTTTTATGCCAACAAAGAGCATTCTGTGTAAGTGGCTCCCCTCGGGGTCTCGACCTGGAAAACCTGCTCTTAAAGACAACTAGATTAATAAAGCAAGGGCATGAGCTTCTAGGAGGCAAATTATCTATCCATCTGATCCAGCTAGTTACACATAAACAGACATGAGAGGCAGCATTAAACAAAACAACCCAAAATTTAATTTCTATCCTGGTATCCCTGTGTGGGTTTTAAAGGAAATTAGGGAAGAAATGTATTGGACTGTGTTTCTCTGGCTTAGTTGTGTTAAGGCACTGCAATGCAGTTATATTTTGGATTTTGTATGTGACTTTACTGATTTGTGCTGTTTTATTGATATTAAAGGTATTTTAATTATATTGATAATGAAATCAGATTAGGCTGTAATGTCTTCCTGACACATAATAAACTCTTCCATGATTGAGGAGAAAAGAGAGTCTTACCCTTCCAAAGTCTATGCTAAGTCAAAGAGCTCATGGAAATAATGCAAGTAGAGCACAGCACAGCTGAGGAAACGCTGGGAATGGGAACATGATACTCATTGGCTTATGTTCTTCAGCAGTTCCTGCAGAGTGGCCACAGGTGTGCATCTGGAGCAATGCAAAGCTTGAACTCACTCAGCTGCCCCTGTGTCTTTCTCAGTAGGATTTAGCTAATCTATATATTTGTAGATGTAAGAATTTTGGCAAGTTCACTGAAAACACGATCTGTTTGATTTCACTGGTCATTTGAAGTAAACAGACTCCAACATCATTCATGTTGAGAGCTGTTTGTACAGCAGCTACTTGTGAAAAATGTGTCATCTGCTTAAGAAAACCATCACAGTTCAAAAATAAAAATACCATACAGCATTAGCCAATTTGTTCAGGGAGCTTTTCTTTCAAATTTGTTGCTACCCCATGCTCAGAAGATATACATTACTAACTGGTCTGGTCTCCTGAAACGCAAGTATCTAGCTGGAAAGAACAACTTGTATCAGCTGGGCAGATATAATTAAAGTTTTAGGCTTACTTCATACCCAGGTGGAGACTTTGAAAGACTTAAGGGAATTTAGTGCTAATCCAAACCTAGTATCTCCCAACCAACGACATGATGGGCAGCATGGAACTGTAATTGGAAGGGCATTGGAGGGGGACCTGGAGAGATTACAGAGGAGCGAGAAGAGAGGATTAGACAAGCACAGGAATAAGTACAGCAACTTCAGAAAATTACCTAATGCAATTCAGTCCTTGTGTCTTTGTGATATTCAGAATCCTAGGCTTGTCAGAGAGTACAATACCACAGACCTTTCAGTTCTGTTCTAGAAATCTGCATTTGAGAATGCCAACTGTCAAAGCCTTTACAAGCTGAAGGAAGCCGCTTAGGAAGATACAGGCAGTTCACCTGACAATGCCTCCTGTTAATCCTGCCATGTATTAGAATCATCTATCCTTATCTCCAGATCTGTCAAAACAGGACAAGTGATCAAACTTCAGGATGCTCATCCTTACATCATGTGGCACGTGGCCTCACAGACATGGGAGTCCGTGATCTACCAGCACCCACAGATCTTGCTTAATGTTCACAAAGTCTCTTTGAAAGGATTTTTTTGGAAAGTTCCCTTTAATTGAAATGTCATCTTCCCCTGCCTTAGAATTCCTCTTCACCACATCATATAATCATATATTCCAACAAGTGCTCAGGAGCTACAGTTAGGGATTAAATCAAGCTTGCAAGCATGTGAATCCTCTTTTTAGGACTTTGCCTCCATCTCATTTTCCTAGTGTTGCTTTCACATTATCTTTGTCTCTTCCAGTTCTGCTTTACTTTTCTTTACTTTTATTGGTGCTTTTCTCCTCGATCATGTCCCTCTGAATCATATATTTCGTGTCTCTGATTTGGAATGGATCTGTATGCTCTTCTCTTACTGCCAGTCTTCTTACCTCTGCCTGATGATTAGCAGTCTTTTCTAACCATAGTGTGAGTAGAATTTGACATGCAGGAGAGCACTAGTCTTAAGGAGCAGACACTGCCCAGAGGGACAGCACAGGACATGCAGTGAAACCAGATGAAATCCAATATGACCACTTGACATCCAAGTTGGAAAAGGCAGATTTTTAAATTAAATGTTGTGTTGCACAGTGAGGGAAGGAAACAAATGAATTCTGTTCCCTTACCATGAAGGGTGTAACGTTTTTTTTTCTTATTTTACTTAGGATCATCTGATAGCTCCAGTTAGGGAAGAAATTGAGATAGGTATTTCTGTGATCTTGTTTGTTGATAAAATCCTGTCATGCTTGTACATAGGAAGCATCAGCCAGCCAGAAACAGTTCCTCTGTGCACCTCACCAAATCCCGTGTAGCAGCATTGCCAGGATAGTCTCTAGGCTTCTCCTAGCTTGTACAAATTTAGATTTGCTTTGTCCTCTTTGCTTACACACCTGCATCATGCTTTCAAGCAAGATTCAGCAAAATCATTCTTTTAGACCAGTTTGTTTCTTTTCTGGAGTCTTCTTTGTCTTCTTTTATTTTTTTTATTTTTTTTTTCTCTTTCAGCTGTGCTACGAATCTTTCAGATGATTTAAGTAAGCATAAGCAGGCCAGCAATGTGTTACTTTTTTTTGCCTTTGAATTCTACCTGCATTTTATGGGTGTCTTCCTATCCCACCTACACCTTCTATACAAGTGATTTTATTTAATTTTTTAAAATCTTTCAAAGTCATAGGACTGAAAATTTATCAGGAAAGGCACGATTTCCACCCCAATTCTGTCTAGCAGACCTATGTTTAGGTAAGATTTCTAAGCCTGGACTGATGGATTTTTTTCATCAATATTGTCACATTGTACTATTGGCAATGACGTAATAGCTTGGCTAATTAAATTCTAGTAATATGCACTTACATGGCTGATCAGTACTAAAGCTATTCATTTTATATAATTTTAATCTTTAAAATGTTAGAAAAGCTATTTGAAATGAGTGGCTTACTGTAAGTGAATGGACAGAGACCACAGTCAATAAGTAAAGTGCTCATTCACCAAAGTGCTTTAGCAAGGTTATATCTTGTTAAAGATTTTGAAGCTGGACATAGTGTTGAATTGAAGCCCATCAGCCATTCCCATCATTTATTTGGATTTGCTAAATGATCTGAAAAGAGATTCAAATGCCAGCAAAAAGGGCTAGGCAGAAGGACTACCAGGCTAGTCCTCAGCTCTCCCATTGTCATGTTTTGGATGCCACTGTGAAGGCAAAATGCATCAAATTATGTGCCCCACTGTGTTACATCAAAACATTGTGGGTTTTTTATGTTATTTTTAATGTGAATCGATACAGTATATGACAGGGGACTTGTGTTGCCCCATAACAAGGTGGAATGCAACTCAGTGTATAACTCAAGTGTACACTTAGATGATGCTGATACTGGTTTGAAGAGCAACTGTTTGGCTTGACATCTTCGTCAAACTTCAGAAAGTTTCCTGCAAAGTAAACAACCACTTGCTGGTGATATTGGAGAGAGGAATACACAAGATAAAACATGAATCAGCCCACAGCATGTAACTTTTCAGATAATGTTTATTAAACATTTTCTTTGTTTCAAAACAGTGCACTGGAAGAACACCCAAATGACTTCAAAGCTTCAATGATAATTTTTGTGTTATATTTGAACAATGTATTTTATCACTATAGCTCGCTTTAAATTTGCTTCAAATATTAAACAGACTCTGGCTATAGTAGTTAGCTGAATTGTTTATGGGATCAAAATCAAACTAAACGTTCAGAAAATTTTCAGCAAGAGATTCCAGTTAATGAAAGCACCATTTGTGATGTGCTAAAACATGTATACACATAGGTATTGCCCCATTTATCAGACATGAGAGCTAATTACCTCATCCACTGCTATATTTCTTCCATCCTCTGCATTTCAATTCCCAATATTAACACATAGGTGGTCAAGCTGACCATCGAATAGCCTACATGAGCATGAATGCATTAAATAATTTAATGTTAGAAGAGTTTATTAAACTGCCACATTCTAATCAGCATGCGTACCTGCCTTCATTAATCTTGCACCGGTCCATGGTGTGTCTCTACAGCCGACATAGAGTGTGCTAATGTTAATAGGAGCTCTTAACAAACAGGATCAGTTAATCAAGGAAAATTTACTATTAGCCACATGACCATGCATACTGAAATCTAATTACAATCAGATTTAACCTCTTCATTACTGTATTCATCCAAATATTTTTTGTTATCACTTGTGATACTGAAGTATTCCAAACTGAGACGTGGTTATACTGATTTGAACAGGAAATACTTACATCAACTCACATTTATTAAGAAAGGAGACTTTCTTTTTGCCATGTTTTCAGTGTAAATGTTATATGGGTTATATTTATTGCCAAAAGCAAGAAACCTAGTACCACATTTTCTCACCCAAAACTTGACTACAGGAAAGAATTCCTAGAACAGAATGTTGAAAAATGATCTTCACTATTCTGGATTAATTCAGATAGAATTCAACACTTGGTAAATTGTTAGCTAACGTTGGATGTGGTGGCTATAATTTAGAATATACAGGGGATAAAGTGTTTTAAGTTCTTAAGCAATACATTTCTTTCTGATATCAGTTGAACCGTGTTATTTTATACTTGGCTATTTTCATTAGATCTTAGACTGTGATAAGCAATTAAGCTCCATCAGTGGCTATGATTCTTTGAGTTAGTTCATAGAATGCAAGAGGTTATAAGGGACCTCTGGAGACTTAGTTCTTGATAGAGAAAGGATAAATGGAGATAATTCCATTTTAGAGCTATTGATTTATATTTATTTTATTTTATTTTTAAATGTTCTTTTTCTGTATGCAGAGAAGGTCAAGTCTATTTCTTTAATTAGGAATCTGTGTGACATTTTGGGTGGAAGAGCAATGTATTTTGAACTATAATAGAGGTTAGAATTCTGAGCTATTTTAAATTGATGAGAGGGCTGTTTGCATTGACTGAGAATCACTATATCACTGCACCTCTGCTTCATGGTAGAAAGTGTGAATTGCATCATAGCAATGTTTGCTGACTTCTGGTTATGGACCAACCACCAGCTTTGGAGACACTACTGAGCCCTGCATTAGGCTCTGTCACCATGTGGGCTTTGCCATCACTCCTCTCTCTTCCACTCTTCCTCACCTCCGCTCCATTCTTCCTCCTTCTCCTCCTCTCTGCTGTTTAAACTGAGTAACTTCTGCAAAGGAGATAAAGTCCTGGGATGGTTTCATCCTCTGGGAAATTAGTTTGTTAAAATCCTACTTTTTTGTGCAAACTGCTACATTCCAGTGGTAAATATGTTGGGGTTTTTTATGAGCTTTAGAAGTCAGCCCAAGACAGGATGGTAGAGCTGAGTCCAGGAAGGGAAAAGGACTTGCTAAGGCAGATTTTTTTCTTTTTTTTCTCCTTCTCCTACTGTTCTAACACTCGCTCTTTTCTCTACTCACTTGTCTTTGTTACTTATGCATTTTCTTCCTTTCAGTCCTCTTCTTTCATCTTTTGGCCTCTTACTTTCTCTCAGTTTCTTTTTATATTTCTGTTTTTCATGTGTGGCCTTACTCTTGGACTACTCTTCTTACCTTACTAGCACTGTTAATGCAAAGTGTGCTAAAGTACTCCTTGGAGAATGCGTGAGTGTTTGGGGGTGTTTTATACCTATTCTGTGAAGATTTCTCTCTTGCAAATGGGCCTTTTTGTTTTTGCAGCTGTAGATTAACATTGCTTACTGTGCTTGATAGATGGAGTCTTACACCACACATAAAGCTGGGACAGTCAATTAGCTGTTAAGAACAAGGACCATTTCTCCCTATCCTATCCTATCCTATCCTATCCTATCCTATCCTATCCTATCCTATCCTATCCTATCCTATCCTATCCTATCCTATCCTATCCTATCCTATCCTATCCTATCTTATCCTGTCCTGTCCTGTCCTGTCCTGTCCTGTCCTGTCCTGTCCTGTCCTGTCCTGTCCTCTACTGCTATCTTGTAGTATCATTCTCTGTACTGATGGTTCAGCTTCATCCTTGATGCAAACTGAGGAACTCAGTTAATTGATTTTTTTATGTGTACCAAAGACCAGATGAGTCTTCATGTTTGCTCTGGCACAGAAGCCTCTTTCTGCTAAACTACACTTTTTAAGGTATGTGATTGCATTTAGAATGAAGGTGTGGCTGTCACCCAGTTGACTATCAGTTTGCTGCAATACATGTACTCTGAAGGCATCATGCACAGTGTGTGTTGAATTTTAGGGAAAATGCTGCATTTGTAGGTCACTTGCAGAGAAACTATAGAATAAAGAGAGTTTGACTACCATGTAGTGATGTGGGGGTGCAGGGACAGAAGGCATTTCTTGCAACCCTGCTGATGTGTACTTACACCGCTGGTTTTTTCAGCATATCCAGTACTCTAAAATATAACATTAGGGAACTGTATTAGTATCTGGTGTACTGAACAAACCCAATAACATTGTCAGGACTAAACAGCAGAATAAATAACACAACATAGTGAGAACAAGATCTGATTCTTCATTAGTAGAATATCCTTCTTCTGCCCTGCTTTCCTTTTGTGCTTCTGGTACTTTCGATTGCAATTGCTGTATAAATCTGACCACAAAGGAGAATGCTGATAACTTGCTAAATGTACAAATCCAGCATGATAGAAGAATTTAATGCAATAGTATATGACTCAAATATAATGTAGTTTGGAAATGTCATATGATAATCCTACATAAGACCCTATTCATCAAAAGGCTTCTGCTGTCAGGTCATGATGATGCTTTGATTATTTTACACATTATTTACACTAGATAGAGTTAGAAGGCATATTCTATGCATGATTCAAGATGAAAAGTAATCCTCTAAAAGAGAGGGTGTATTCTTTGTACAGATGTTAATTTTGATCATAGGAGGGGGGGAGAAGTACTAATAAAATTGGTCAGGACATAACAGTATTTTGAAATTACTCTTAAAAAGCGAATGGATGTATAACGTGAAAGTATTTTTAAAAATTTAACATTACATTAAAGTAGCTGCCTGAGTTCTGTGACTGGGAATTTGTAAGCTAAAGGAGATATGACATTTGCTGTAATGAAATCAGTATGGCTAGAAAAAATGTCTGAAAGGAGCCTAGAGTGGAGAAAAGAAGGACAATTCAGCAAGATTTGTGGCATCATATATCTTGGGGCAATACTGAGCTCACAGCAGCTGTTTAACACTGGAAATGTGTTTATCAGTACAACTGAATAAACAAAATCAAAAGAGGTAGAAATGACCCAGAGACCTGGTGCTGTGTGTGCTGCCCATCGCTGAAAGGGACAGGTTGTCTGTGGTGAGCAGATGTCAGGTGTTCAGTACCTGATCAAGGAATGAACCTGGAGGTCTGAGAATTACAGGCAAACCCCGTGAATATGCTAGAGGTGACATACAGCATTCTCACTTTACTTCCCCTTGCCTTGCCTTCCCTTCCCCTCCCTGCCCTTCCCTGCTCTGCCTTGCCTTGCTGTGCCCTGCTTTGCATTTTAAAGAACATGTTTTTCTTTCAACAGCTCCCTATAAGGAGCAGATGATATCTGTTGTCTTGTAGATTCACTACTCACTTGTTTGGATTCACCCATGCTCCGTGGATTCTGTTGGTTTCCACGGGAAAACTAAAAGAGCCGATGTAATTTCCCCTCACTTTTGAGGGATCTCCTGGGATTTAGTATTTCCCTCTATCCCTTATTTACCAAGAAGAATCCTACCTACAGGATGATAAATATTGATGTTGCATTGATGATGCTGAAATTGTATTTTGCCATAAGGATTTAAATGTTCTTTATGTAAAATTTCAGTTTATAGTCTATATATCAAGAGAAAGTACCAAATTAAAATCATAAGCTTTTCCTTAATTATGTACAAGAGTTTCTATGGTCTACTGCCACATTTTACTGAAGTATTTGCCATTTAATATTGATGTGTTTTTTATTATCATGTTTGCTGAATTTCCTCTACACATCAAATAGCAGAGAAAATAAAGCGAGGCATAAACAGTTTTAGAAAATTAATGTTATACGGAATTTGCTGAAGGAGCTGGAAGGCCAGATTAAAGCATTTTCCAGACCTGCTGAGAGCTTATCTTAAAACATGACCAAGATAATTGTTTTATTTTCCTCTCCTGAAATATCTGGAATAAGTTTCTAAAGAGATAAGAAGTGTGTGCACAAAGTGCAACTGCAGCATAGTGTTACACTCCCACATAGCTTTTCATTTAATGTGTTTCAACTGCCACCTGGCCAAACAGAGATGAAAATATAGTAAAACATGTTCAAGCTCGAAGAATTGTTCAATCTTTTGCTATTCCCTACCACTCCTCACATGATTTGTCTCCTGTTTCTTTTTCTCAAGGGCTAAATGTTGCAGGGAATCACAGTTTCTAGTCAGCGAAGTAACCACAACAAAGCTCTTCTGGAAGTGAAAGCTACATCCAGCCTCTTCTGCTTTTATCTGTAAATGAAACACACTTTTAGCCTGTATCTCTTGTTGTAGGCTGTAATGTCTAGGGGAGTTAGGCACCTTATTATAAATCTCATCTTGGAAATCCCATCTGAAGAGAATTATTTCCTAATTCTTTATGATTATAAGGCATTAACAGATAAAAGTGTTTTTACTGGGTTAACTTATTTGTAGCTGAGCTTTCCCTTAATGAGAATGTACTCAGTTTTCTGCACTGCCTTTGATTTACACACTGAAGATGTAAGTGCATACAGCTTGAAAATATAGAAATATTTGTACTCAAAATAAATAATAAAATAGATTAGACAATGGCAAACTGTGAGATGCTAAGAAAGTGCTTTTCAGACAGAAAGGCGGATGGGGCCTTTTTGCAACAATATGAGACAGTGCTGTCGATAGCAGATAGATCTGGAAGCAGGAACAGGATACTGTGCTGAGTAGTTCGTGACCAGCTTCAGGCATCCCGTCTAGGAAAAGTGTATGAGAATGATGCAACACTTGCAAAACCACAATTTTGTTAATTCTTAACAAAAGGAAAAAGGGAATAATTATCTAATTGTAGTGAATATATATGTGACACACAGAGCTAACTCACAGCCTCTTGATTCTGTAAACCTACCTACACAAATTCTGGTAGCAATGAATGTAAAAGGGTTGTGGAGACCAATGCCAGTTTCTGAGCTATTCTCTTAGAATTATCCTTATTCTCCTAAAATCTAAAATTAAAACTGAACTATTCCTTATTGAGTTATCTAATTGCTTTGTAAATCAGGAGTCTGAGTTCTGGTCCTTCAAAGACATACCAGCAGCAGTAAAATGTCTTGTGTCCGGCTGAAAATTACCACCAGAGTCGTTTCAAAGATTTTTCTTGGAGAAAATGCAGTTTCTGTGATTACCTCCTCAACTTCTGAAACACTGTGAAGAAATGAATTAATGAGCCCAGAAGGTATACTTCAGCATCTTCTCCTTTAATCTTTTTATTCACAATTGAAAAGTTACACTATACCGATAACAACAGATTCTACAGGCTTACTTTTTCTTTTTCAAGAGTAGTTTGTTGAGAACTTTGCACTTTTTAAAGTCAGATTTCATTGCTATTTGAAATAACGTTCTGTTTTAAGAAAATCTGTTCCCTGAGCCAAGACAAAGTAAGCCTTTAGTGCTGAAATGCTACCTAAAATTTGCATGTGATGTAAACCAGACATTTGAATTTTTGCTTTGCTGAGCATTTTACAGGTAATTCCAAAATGAATTCCCTCTCATCTCCCCTTTGCCAGGAATTGCAAATGAATTAAAAAACTATCATATTTTAAACCATTAATTAAATAGTTAAATTTAATTAATATTTAAAACTATTAAAGAAACCTATTCATTTCAGGTGACCATATTGTCTATTAGAAAGAAACAAGGAGAAGAAAAATAGAGAGATAAAGCACACAGGAGTTACCAAGAGTAACAAATATTCATACAAATGTGTTTCAGGGAGTCAAAGACATTTAAATCTCGCTTCAGATCATGTGTTCTACAGATCTCAAAGGCAGGAAAGCTCTACCTTGACTCAGGGTTTTCCTGAAAGCTAATTCCTGGATCCAAGTAGAGTTTTGACGTGATTATAATTCAATCAGATAATAATGGTCCCATCTGGCAATAGAATAGCAAGTCAGCTGAGACTGATGGTGACATTTTACCTTCTCCAAATTTCTCATTCAAGAGCTCAAAGGACCTATAAATTTGATATCCAGCTCTTCCTCCTCACTTTCTCAGAGCACAGCCAATTTTCAGTCCTTTCTTTTCCCTATTTTTGCTGAACTATTCCTGCACTTCATCTCCTGATGTATGTTGTGAAATCTTACTTATTTCCTCATTCTTCATAATCCAGTAACTTTTCCCACCCTAATTTGGCAACATGACAGCTTCTTATCTGTGTTTTGACTTTTTAAGTGTTGTCTTTACCTACTTAGTAGTCTTAAGAGAAGGAATTGAGTATGAGCTTGGCGTGTCTATAGCATTTCTGTAGCCCTTTCCACAGGAATGAGGAAAGCATGACAAAGGTAGCTATGCTTTTTAGATACCAATGCAGACTTTCCCAGAGGTAGCCTGAATGCCATTACTTGGCTTTGCGTTGTTTAGACTGGCATTTAGTATCTGGATACATTAGTACCGTGTGTTTAATTAAAGTAAACAGTGATTAAAAGTCTGATGATGCTTCATAATTCAATACTGAGATCTCAGAAGATGAGACGATGACTACAGATTGTTTTCTTCAGGACTGGGGTTTGAATGTGAAGTTCCTTGTCTGTGCCATTTGGGGGTTTTTGCCCTTTTGGTTACCTCTGTCTGTAAGGGAGCTGTAAGCCTTAGGAGGAGAAGATAGTAAGGGAGAGAGGGTTTTAATCCAAGCCATTTTGCCGTGTCCTCCATAGATCATCCTCTTCTCTTCTAAACAACTGCCAGTCTAAACATGAGGGCATGTGCGTATAGGAGCAGGAAGAAGGAGCATGTTAGGGAAGGTCCAGGAACTTTCTAAACTGGCTTTGTTGCCCACAGAACTGATCCCATGAAAGGATAACGTGGTAGAGAAGGACGTGGTATTTGTGATCCTGCATCACTGGAGATACAAGTAGCTTATCTTGCTATAGGAGTGTTCTGTGTAGGTTTCTTGTACTGTTGCTTGTTGTCCACACAAATGATACACCCCTGAAGACAACATATCAATTTGTAGTGCTCTGCAAATTTCCCTAACAATTTTTCAACAAGCTCTCCTAGGTTTTATTTTCGGTGTGCTGGCAACAACAAACATTGCAGCAGGTTTTTCTGTCTGACACCTCTCACTCGTCCTGATCACTATATTTATCGACACACAGATTTGTTTTTTCAAATCTCAACTTCAATCATACTCATTTTATCATCTCTGAAGATTGCTTGGCACCAATCTGGGTTTGGTTTGGGTTTTTGTTTTAATGATGCTTCAACAGAGATCACTGAGTTTCAAAAACATAAACATCCCTCCCAGCCTATCCAGAAAAGCACATCGAAACCTAACAAAATAATCCTCCATCTTGTGGGGTCATGTGATGGATAAACAAAATATGTACTCATTCGATACTTTGCTGGAACTTATCTGTACTTCTAACATCCATCCTTTGCCAGATTTTGTCATCTTCATTTTACTGAATGATATTTTATTCCTCCAGTCATCCTATACATCATAACAGAACAGATGAGAGCAGGAGTTTCTGTGCTGTGCATATGTGTAAAAGAACTTGACTCACAGAGCTGTTGGTTTGTTGCTGCCAATATAGTTGGGATTTTTTCCTCTTTTTATTGCCTATTTAGTCAATGTAAACTCATAGACTTTTAAGATTTTTGAGATATGATATACTTCTAATCCTACTTATTTTATATGAACCTTGTATAATGAAACTTGGATTTTTTTCTAATCAAAATATTATAAAGATATTTTTAGTGTTGAGTCAGCAGCTCTGAATTATTAAAAAAATAAATTTAGCAGCATTTCTTCATTCAGTCTGTAGTTCTGTCTCACCATATCCAAGAATCTAGATAGGGGAGGAGGCATTTGAAATTCATTGGGAGTTTCTCTTTCTTCTATTCTTTCTAAAAAGAGTTTTTGGTAAGGGGGAGGAGGAGCGCTTAGGCTGTGGGGTTGCAAGTTCCACATTCTTACTCCTTCAACATTAGGAGATTGCTATAAAGATTGTCCTGATTGCCCTCCCTCTGCTTGATCTTGTTCCCACACTCTTGCTGTTGACACCATCACCTGCCTACTCCCAGACTCCCCCTTATCTGCAGCAAAATGCAAATCTAGTTCAAATTATGATAGTGATCTCACGCCAAGTAATAGCTATTTTGTTGCAAACCATCAGTCATGTATCCCTTGTGCCCAGTGTTGTCACCAGATACAAAGAATAGGCAGGTCAAAGCAGCTCTCTTAAAACCAAGCCATTGGGTCAAGCTTAACATTGAAAGCCTGGGTTCAGTAAACATTGAAGGTAAGTTGACATTTTCCCATTGGAAACCCTCATTCTATGTGTGCAACAAAGAAAATTTGAAGGAGAATAGAGAATTGTCCAAAAAGCAATGTTAGGAACAAGAAACATATCCACCACTGCAAATCTCTTTCTAACAGTAACTTTCCTGATAGCTCCTTAATGTCACCCACAACCAGCAGGACAAAATTCATGGGGTCCATTCTTACAGCCTGGTCTCCTTGACCTCCTGGGAGTGCTGACCAGTGGAGAGCCAAGGCCCAGGCAGAGTGCCCTGACTCCCTGCAGTGCTGCCTCCTTTGGTTCTTTGGCTTCTGCCCATTCCTGCTGCCATGCTTTCAGGCAGCAAGAATGGCAGATGTCCTCAGTGGAGTTCCCTGGGCTCTTCAGGAAGGACATTCCTCATGAAAAAGCATCTCTCTGTCTCATACTATAACAAATCCTTCAACGATCCATCTGTAAAATCTTCTCAATAGCACCAAGAAGCTCACTGGAGAGAACAGGGTTTAGGTTAATGCAACCTGTAGTTGCCAAAGTCTAGCTGCAGCCTTTTTTTTTATCTCCCTCTCCTCCCAGTTTTTTTCCCCATGCAGCCAGTTCTGAGTCTGTGCAATTTTATGTCTGTTCTCAGCATTGCTGAGAGAGTGGTGGACAGAGAGGGTGTGTGAAAGAAGGTCTTCCTTTAGGATCTTCCTGAAGAGAACTTCTGCCATTCTGAGAAAATGTTTTATGCAAACAAGGAATATATGTGGTTGCTTGACTGTTCAGTATGGAGTAAAGTGAAGGGCTTTAGAGCTTGAGGGCATAGGGCCTGTGCTTTCCATCTATCGATGGTTTTATTCTGCTTCTTTTTGTTAAGTATAGACAATATGGCTGCATTTCAGTACTCTGTAATGACAAAAGCACCATCTAAAATATTATTTTAAAATATTCAGATATAAATTTATGCCCATAAATATAAGAGGAAAAACAGTGCTTTCTGCAGATCGGAATCTATTTTCCGTTTGGTAATGGCTCATTTGATGTCAGCTGATCCATTTAGCTGCAATGGGTTGTTGTTTCAGTTTATAAGGTTTTTGTGAGAATGCTGTTATCATACAGTCTTTTAAAATAATGCCAATAATAATATACCATTAGCTAAAAGAAGAATGCTGTGATTATGAGATCTATTCCTACCCAAGGCAGCCAGACATATTTATAAATTGATATCCTTGCTAAGTAGTTGTTCAGGTTTGCCTTGACTCACTAGTCTCAGTAGTAAGTGGACAGGTAATTTAGGTTCTCTCTATTTTCGACTATCTTGACCTCTACAGGTTTTTTTTTACATTATTGAGCAAGCACACACTAAATAATAGAGACAATAATTGTGTGTATTAAAATAGGGAGATGGTAAGGGGTTTTTTTTTATATATAATTTTATTACTTTCTTCCACTGTGCGTCAAAGTTCCACATAGAGTGCCTGTTTTCACTTAGGTTTTTTTCCTTTTTATTAACCAGAACTTTTCAACCTTGTGTGATCTCTTTACAATTCCCTTTAGAATACATAATTGTGCTCTATCAATTTGTTAAAGGCTTTTGAAGTGTTAAAAAAGCTGCATTAAAATTATTTTCTTTCAGGTTTTATGTTAATGAACATAGGTGCTATTCAAAGCAAAGTCAGTGTGTCAAGGGAACTTTAACTAAAGTTATTCATACATAAACTAAAAAAGGAAACATCTTTAGTGGAGGAAAATACATTTAATGAGTAAGTGCAGCACACAATTCCTCCTTTCAAAACTGTCAGTTCATATTGAACCTCCATTCTAGATATCTTACAATTACTTTGTCAACAGAAGGTAGAGTAGTGATGGATGATACATTGGTTCTTGAAACCAAACTTTCTGTGAGTTACTTAGGCTGAAACTAAGTGCTTTTACATTCCAGTCTTATTGATGATAGTGGTTTTATATTTATCACCCTGTCATTTCAGTTGACTGTATCAGCCTCTTCAGTGCAGGAATATGGACACTAATGGAGGTGTGTCCTTAGTGCTGTAAAGGGTCACAGACTCATTCCACTAACAGTTCACAGCCTTGTTATAAGCTCAGAAATCGTTTTGCCATTTTAAACAGTAATCTGCAGCTGTAGGTGTGTGAGGCCTGTGAAAAACAGTTACTTACTGGTCTTTTTAGACCATGCTACCTGTTTGACACTGAATATGCTTCTTTCAACTTTCTCTAATAATAATGTTACTGTTTTGCAACCTGCCCTATCATAGTCAGAATTCTACCAGGGCCTTGGGAGTCCAGGATCAGATTGCAACATTTATTTATAAGAAATTCTGTCAAGAATCAATAATAGTCTTGGGTCTCAAGTTCCTTCTTTAATAATACTTTGATATGATTTGTCACAAGCTAGCCCACAGTATCCACCAGATTTTATTACTTAGCTTGCAGCACAGTCTCTCATCTTTGAGTCATGAGATCAGCCATGGGGAGACCTTTAAAAAGCTATATTCTTTACTGTTTGGTTATTACAGAAAGTCTATATTACTCAATAATATCTTTTATAAGGTGTGCTGTCACATCTTCACATAGATGTTTAACCTCGATGTAGATATACTGAATGCCTGGAGGCCATTTTAGTGACATGGACATTGTTTTTCATGATTGGATGCCAAATGTATCAACAAAAACAACAGAAGTTGGGCCTTATTTTCACAGCTTGGTAGTTCTGACTGAATCTCATACGAACTGTCGATAGCAACTAAGATTTTATTTAGAGTGTAGAGTGTAACATTTTTATTACTTGAAAGTAGCAGAAATTCTGTGAAAGCAATTTAGATTACTTTCCACTGTAATATCAGTTCCTTAGGTTCTACTGTGTGTCTCAATAAACAAGATCCTACTGTGTCACTCGCGTATTGTGGTTCTAAATATTTAAGATTTAACTCAGACCTGAAATTCAGATAGTTCCACTTGGCATTTACTTATACAGACGGTTTACAAAATGAATTATATGTATTCTTGACTTAAGGCACAGTATGCTTGATTCAATTAAATTTTCAGTGAAGTCTGTAAAAAGTGCTTTGAGTGAATATGGTCTAATCATCCTGTGAAATTCAGATGCTCCTCTTCCATTTTTTTGTGAAATTAAGAACTGAGGAGTCACAGGGAAGGATGGAGGTTTGCTCTGTGTGTGTTGTGTTTCATCAGAGTAACACATATGAGTAGTACCAGTAAAACAAATAATAGATAAACATGTTTTCATAAATCATGGGGTTTTTCCAAATAAGTATTGGGGGGGGGAAAGAATTCTTCTAAATTTGAAGGTTCTTTCAATTTGCTATGTAACCATGTTGTTTAGAAGAGAAGGAAACCTTTAAATTAGGGCATGGGTGAAAAATGAGTTAGGTTTTTTGGGCCAGGCAAGATTTCTTCAGGATAGAAGCATGCACATTTTTCAATAGTGCTCACAGTGAGTATCTTAGAAATAAGTAGGTGTGATGATTTAATTTTAAAATATTATATCTCCCTGGTTTATAGTTTTTTTAAACCTGTTCCAGTAAAACTTGCAAAGCAGGTAGGTCCTTGGGAAAGCCAATCCTCATGTATAATAAAGTTATATGTCCTGTTTTAGCTCAGAGCTAAGAATACAAAACTATTAATAGATCCATAGAGGGTTGTAATACACATATTGAAAAACAAAAATAATTCTAAATTATTTATTAACCGCGCATAGTAAATGTTGAATTACAGAAAGGCAGTCTTGAATTGATTCTAGAAATTTCCAGTGCTTTGTTTTGGAAATGTGAAATTTTCATGAACTAAAGTAACTTCAAGACTAAAAATGCACGTTGGTTAGACAAAAGTTTTTACCCATGAAAGCTACTAAGATTCTTTCCTTAATGAGAATTCAATTGATAACTGAAAATATTTCCTTCAAAAGACTTTGCAAGGTAACCTAAAAGAGTTTAGTTACAGACACAATCTAAAATGTGGTAATTCCATAATATCTGAAACACTTTATTAATTTTGCAAATCGTTCAAATTTCTGGCAAGATACTTGAAAAGCAAGTCCTCAGGAAATATAGCAATGTGTAGTATTCAGTCATAGTGTTATTTTTAAGCATTCTAGCCAATTAATTTTGAAACATTTAAAAGATTGTTAATTGTGTCTGTGATGTTTGATTTATATTGAATGGGAGAACGAGAAAGATGAAAAGTATCTTTCCCAATGGATATTTTGGAAAAGTTAATCTATCTGGTACCACCAGGGAGTTCTTACATGCACACACACATGCACATGTATACACACACACACATAGGCACATGAATATACATAAATAATAAACAACTACTGAAGTAATTTTATTTACCTTTTATAGTTTTAGAGCTATATGTACCATAGTCTAACTTTCAAATATTTGAATAATCTACCTGCAGGTAGCACTGAGTTAGAAAAGATATAAAAAAAAAGACATTGAAAAAGAAGCCTGGAGTAGCCTGTGGGAAAAAACAAAATGGTATAAATTAGATTTGGATTTGAACAGTTCTTATGTAAAATAAAGGAGAAAAAATTCAGGAAAGCTGTGGAGCTTCTGAAAGAAGAAAAGAGTTAGAGGCGGGCATTTCAACATTAAAATTTGAGACAGAGAGGTAGTTTAGGCTTCCTGCCTAAATTTCATAAACTACCCTATGCTCTAAATTTATGAGAAACAGAGAACATGTTAGCCCTAGACCTGCCTTTTCTAGCTTGACTTCAAGCTAGGTTGAATCTCTCTCATCAGAACAATTCATTCAGCCTATGCCCTGCTCATTTCCTTAGAGCTCTTATCACCCTCCCTGAGGAATGTAAGGAAATATGTCCATCACATGACCAAAATGCAGATGTGGCCTCTCATACAACCTGATTAATACCTGCCACATCCCTGCTTAGCAGGTGTTTGTTTGTTTAATAGCCTGCTCTGTACATGTGTCAAGAGAAAGGCCGTTTAGCTGGCCTTCAGTGCCTGCAGAAAAGGATGTGCTGTTGGATGCATTTAGAAAGCTTCCCTTTCCACCAGGAAAAGGCTGTGTTCTCCAACGTGCTCTGCCAGACTCTTGGGTTCCATTTGCTCCAGTCACATTGACTGCTCTCTAACAAGAGCATGACACGTGCTTACTTTTTGCATATCTTTAGATAGCTTGCTCATAAGCAAGAAGGAATAGGATAAAGAATGCACCAGTTTTAGCATTTTAATAGTATAAATGTATAGTGGATACATGCATACATTTTAGAACTAGTAGCAGAGTCAATCTCTTCAAGATCCTTCTTTTCTTTACTGGTTCTGGAGACCCTTACCGAGGTGGAAACCTGATCAGACTAACTCAGGTTCCATCTGAGTCTTTTTTTCCATGATTTCCTTAATTTTTTCTTTTTTGCTTGTGATTTAGCAGTCAGTCTTGACAAGCCATTGGCTATTTCCATAGTCAGTTAGCTGTAACATAATAACAAGTTCTGTAAAATCCCTCAAAATTCAAAGCAAAACAACATGCATGGGTACTAATTGTATGAGCTTGATTATTCTGTGAAATTTATTGTTTACAGGCATCATTAGTTTTATTGGTAGCAGGCCAACTGTAGCAGAGATCTATTTAGTGTGTGATAGGAAAGCAAAGGAAAGTGTTAACTTGGGTTTTGATCTTATCAGCTTCAATCGCTTCCATAAATCTGTGTTCTAGAAATGCATCTAAGTTTGTCCTAACTTTCCTGGGAAGCCCATATTTCCCTCTAGTCCCATCAAAGTTCACTTTATTAACCCAGGAGTTATAGGTTTCAGCAGAAATAAATTCTTTTAGCAGCAACAAAATGTACTTGTCGAGTTTTCCACCAGATTCTCTGAAAATCTCATTCTTTTGTGTAGGAGCCACATTTTGTATGCTTACCTCTGGCAGCTGCTCTTCTGTAGTACATTGCCATCTCCTGCACCCACATCCACACCAGTAATACTCATGTATTCATCAACCTGTGTTTGTATTCCCATCACCTCACTTGGGCATATAATTCACAGAGGCCAAAAGAAATGGTTGCCGTTTTTTTGAACAGAACTAGGACAAAATAAAAAAGAGCAGAAAAAAGACAGGTTTTATACTCCTGAACGTTTGCAAGAGTACTGAATGGTGAGGGAGAAAAAAACCCTGGATGTAGTGTAGAGGAGAAATCCTAAATCCTGCATACTCATCCTTGGCTTTCAGTTGAGCAGAATAAACAATCTTGGTTTAGATAACAGCTTGTTTGCAGTTGTGTTCTGTGCCTTGTGGAAGTATTCAAACTTGCTTGCTTAGAAGTAGAAAACTGCCTTTGAAAGGGAGATCTTCCTGAGCAATCTTCTAAAGCAAACTTACCAGATTCTGCCAGATCTGTTGACTGATCTTTTTGATGTTTTCTTAGGAGTCTGGATGTTGTCTATGTTATGTTTATAAACGTTGCATATTTATCTCTGTAGTTCTTGTATGGCTTGTGAAGGGGTAGTTCAGAGTTAAATCAGCTGGTCTGGCCTTAGATCTGAAGAGCAGCATCAAGTCACAGGTTTTGACAATCTCAGTAATAGGCAATGCCTCATAGTTGTTGAATATTGACTTTCTCTAATCAGAACCAGGGAACTGCTTGATGAGGAGATGAGAGTTTGGCCAGGATTGCAAGGAGGCACTTTCAAATTAAGAATTTGAAAGGAATTAGAAGATAATCCTCTGCTGAGCATCTGCTCCCCAATAGAACAAAGTGGGGGAGAGAAAAAAGACCTAAACAAGGAAACCTAATTTGAGCTGTTCAGTCTCCTGAAACTAAGTGTAGCTGTGTCTGGAGTATTCTTATATTTCTAGAACCTTTTTTTTTCTTCTGCTGTGATATTCCTGTAGCTAATTCCATTTCTCCACCCGAACATCACGAAATCACGATGGTCACAGAGGGAATGGATGGGCACATCTACACTGCACTGTGCTGTAGAAAGCAATATAGCTACAGCAGCATGGGGCTGTATACTTACAGGGCTGGATTCCCTCCAGATTGTAGGAGAACTCATTTAAATTTAGCTCCAGGATCTATATATTGCTTTACACTGTTCTATGACAGAAGATAAACCTGGCACACCCTGCTGGGATTAACATGGTTGGTAATCAGGCATTTCTGTAGCATTACCAGCTCAATCTAAAAGTTTCATTGTAGGAGCTAGAAGATTTGTGAGTTCAAGTTAGAAAAAAATGAGACTGGAAAGAGATGAAAAGGACAGCTTCATCTCTGAGCTACAACCGTGAGTACTTGGGAAGTAAATTCAATGCGCCGAGCTTGACCTGAAACGAAGATTATTCTTGTACTTACTGGGACTCTGCTGCATGATGATTTTGTATTTGTTCACCATACAGAGAAACATGGCAATTCCTAACTCCATCTGAAAGGAAATCACTGTATTAGAATGCTAGGAGTGCAGCACTGGAATGTGCATTTCCAGTAATCCATTCATTAGCACTGAACACCCAGAGAAGGAACATGCCCACTGCACACTGACAAACTCAGACCATTTGGCAGGTTCGGAGGTTTTTGAGAGGTTGGCATTGTGACATAGGCTGAGCTTTTAACCTTGCCCACAACATTAATAAAATTTAAACTGAAAGAATACATACTCCAAGCAGGGCATGTTCCCAGGTTTGTGCCAAGGTCTGAGCCATGCTGTACCTCAGGACTCTGAGCTCTGAAGTGCTTATTAATTTTCCCCTGTAATTCTTAATAAAAATTATATTGCAGCATGAAAGCAACAAAGGCCTCTCTGATAATTTACCCTCTGCAAGTTCAAATCCATGTTAGTGAAAGGAATTGTCTGCCTTGTATTTCAAAAGTAATGAATTCAAATTCTGTTGGGATTGTAATTTTATTAGAAATTCTGCATATCTTCTCTTGTTATTATTTCTGGGTCAAATGGATCATTATATTGATTGATCAACACTTAATTTGTTATTATCTATAAGTACTCAGTAAATATGAAAATACTCTGTCACTTTGTTAAAGAATCATCAAAAGTGACAGTAATAAGATACTTTTTTAATTAATTTTTTGCATACATGCAGATGAACCTTCTATATCTCTGGAGCTTTGGCTGACCACTCAAACATCTGGCAGGAAAAGTTGAGTAGTAAAATAACTCATATATATATATGTATATACACTAAAGGCTGCATTTTTAGTAGTGCTTACTGTAAAAATAAACAACATACACGGCAGTAGGGTTTATGATAATTCTGTAAGTTAGTAATCTTGAGCACAGCAACACACTTTTTATGTTGCCATATGAAGAGGAATTTCTGTAGCATAATCAGCTCAATCTAAAAATCAAAAGTCATGCAACTCCATTATAGGAACTAGAAGGTCTGTACTTTCTAGCTGGAAAGAGCAGAGATTGGTAATTTAGTTGTATTTATTTATATCTATTGATTTTTTTAAAGTTATAACTTATTCTCCTGGATTTGTTAGGCACATTTTCTCATAACTTCCACTGACTGACAACCCATATGATGTGAGAGAGAAGCACTGAAACACAGCATTCAGTCCATGTAATGTATGTGTACATACATATTATACCATTAGTTATGAGTCTTGAGGGAGAGACCCTGGACCTTATTTTCAAACATTCTTAATGCATACAAATCCAATTGAAACTTACAGAAGCTGAAAAAATTCATGTTTCTGAAAATGGGGAGCATTTTTCCTAGCATGAGTAACCAGCATTTACCTTTAAGAAAACCTATGAATTAATTGTTCTGTGTCCCTGCTGGCCTAAATACTGTCTAAAGAAAGAATACTCTTGTCATGATGCAAAGCAAAACTAACAAGAAAAAGATATTCTTTTTTTTTATCACAGTTGTCTTATAACTCTGGACCAGAGTTAAAAGCACTATAGATTAAAATTACTAGTTCTATATATGTTATTGATAATGCAGAAAGTATCAGGCATCTCAGTACATATAATGTATTTTTTTCTACTGAGCACATCTACGAATGTGCTCAAATTAGACCACAACAGGTTGTTCACGAACAGTAGCACCAATGAATGTGATGATTTTTGCACATTATATCCCACTTACCTGCACCTCTGCACCGAAACAACTCACTGTTCCTCTCTCAGTGTATTCCATGATGTGCTTGCACATGAGACTTATAATTACTTCATGTGTCTCATAAATCCCTCCACAGTAACCTTGACTAATTACACATGGGCAAGCTAATGTATTGTGGTTGGCACTGAACTCCTCCCAGACTGGCCACCTGAGAGGCCAATAGTCCACAGAACTTTTAAATTCTCAGTTGAAACCTTTCTTCCATGAAAGCACCAATTTGTCTCTTTCTTTACTACCCAGGTGCCAGTTTTCATGAAACTTATGGTAGACTTTATAACCTTACAGTTTCTACAATTTTGCCCCCTTGTTAAAGGAGGGGAACTGACAGATGGACAAAAGAGTAAACAGTGCAATGTCGTATATTTTATCGTTTGAAAACCAGGCTATAACGATATATAAAATTTCACTCACAAAGCTAAGAAATATCAAACAACACTCACAAAGTTATGTGACAAACACCACTCACAAAGTTATGAAATACCTTATAAATATGAAATATCTTATAAATATAAAAGTGAAACTGATTTATGCCAATAATCTCTTCAAGCACTAATGTTTGTCTAATGGATTCAGCTATTATTGCATATGTTACAGAAAGCATTATAATTTGAGATTCACCTGTGCCATTATATCAAAGCTAAAATTATTCCATGAGACTTTGGAACATTCCATGTTGGTTGATACTACGTGCTTTTAACTAAAAGCTTCTCCTTTCACTTTACATCAACAGAAGTGGAACAATTAATGCTTCAAAATACAAGAGAGGCTTTTGTTCTTGTTTAAATTTTTGTACCTTAGCTTGAAAGGTATCTTGAGCTCCTTTGAAGTTTTCCTTTAATATACTGCACCCAAACCACTTCTTTATAAGAGCCTCATTTAACTTTCACATTTTAAAGATCTTTCAATGCAAGCCCAAATGTAACAAAAGAAAGTGATAATTGTTGAAACAGGCAGAGTTGTTGAATAGAATCTTATGGAAGCCACATCCTTGAAGTATCTTGCACAACTCTGGTGTATAGCTGCCAGGTAGGTCACATCGCATAGAATTTGCTTCATGCTCTAGACTAATGTTTTCTTGAATTATTAATCAAGTTTAATAATTCACAGAGACCCCAATTCCACAGAGCTTGTGTGGCCCCTTGCAGAGAGCCCCACTTGCTGGCAGTGGCATTCCCTCCGAGGTCTGCTTGTGCAGTTCCCAGGCACAGGCTGAAAGGCCAATTCTCTGTAAGTCAGGGGTTCCACTTCTGTAGCTTTCACTGGGCACTGGATCAGACTGTACATTCTTTGATAAAGGATTGAATTTTCTTCTCCCTGCGTGTGAAAACAACTGAAATGCCCATTTGAGATTTCAGTGAAGCCAGTTGAGACTGCAGGGAGAAGGTCAAGACGATCAACACTGAGGAGTGCAGGATTGTTCGCAATTAATCCCAATATTGCCCTGACACTCCCAGTGACTACACAGCAGTGGTATTCTTGCCCAACAGCAGAGTATGTGGTAGACCCTGCAGAAGTTGTGCATACTTTCATACCTCTAACCAGTTCCCTGAATTCCTTGTAATTTTTGATAGTTTCTGTACAGCTTATTTAATCTACCCTGTTAGAAATGACCCATTTCAGATTTCTGATGACTGCCTGGCTTTGATGCTCTGATGCTGTCATCAGACTCCATCACAAGGGAGCAAATGTTGATGTCATATGGTGGTTTATGAGCCATATATCATGCCTATATTTCTGCTTGGTTTTGTGCTTCTACCAGTGTTTGGGGAACTCCTGCACCATTTCAGACCTCTGAAAGTCTAATTCTCATGCACAATACTTTTTTTCTTTCTTTCTGAACTGGGTCAGATGTCCCTTTCTGTAATAATTTAATTAACACTTTGGAATAATGATGCATTAATTAATGCCAGATTACAATGAAAATGCTACAGAATTACACTTTATATCAGCATTAGTGCAAAATGAATTCCTCCTGGATAATATTTCTTACAGAGAATACAAAAAGAGATAATACTAATTAGGCCATCAATTTAAATTTACCATAATTTCAATCCATGTCACTTATCTGTTCTCTAGCACAAAACCTTCAGTTCTACCATACACTTTTTGCTGCACTGGTATCAGTATGGCAGCCAGACTGGGAGTAATTTCCTAACGTGCATTCTTATACGTTATAGTACACTTCTGTATTGTAGTCCTGGGTTTGGTGTCTGCATTGTGAAGGACTGAACTTCAAAAATCAAGTGTAGGTTTAAGAATGTTCTGACACAGATCTTTGGATAGAGAAACTTCACTGGCAAAATAATACCCTCACCAGAGGCACAGGATTTTGTGTTGTGCATGGCACATTATTAGACTGAAGCACACAGCCCAGGTTATTCTAATTCTTCCTGGCACGGCCCACATTGCTGCTGCAAATGCAACATCTGCAAAGTCATTCTTTTTTGAGCATTATTATTTTAGCTGCTTCATACCAGAATGTGAGACAAATAAGAAATCAAGGTTTCTGTTCCCAAGAAGCTTCAGTCTTGGTAGTATATTTCCACATACGAAAGTAGTATGGTATATTTAAAGCATATCTGATCTCACTACACTTCATGCTTTTTTCTTTATGTGGCCATTACCTAGATGCTGCCTTTTGTGCAGTTAAGGAAAGAGGATTAAAAAGATAATTCTGAAATGCAAAGCATGAAAAAGAATTAGCAGAGATGATTCAATCTCAATGAACAACCAAAACAGTTTTGCTTTCCTTTCCATCTCCCCTCCTGACTTTCTGGCAGTCTGGTGGAACCTGCTGGGTCACCAGAATATCAGGGCCTTGCTCTTCAACGACCTGTGTCTAAGACCAACAGAGAGTCAAGTCACTAGAGGTCAGTCAGGCTGACTTGGAAGCACTGATGTTCACTTGGAATTCCTAAGGTGTGCAGGGAGTTAGCTGCACTTCAGTCTAAACTATGTAATGAAAAGTAGTCAGGGGCCTGGAAGTCTTGGCTGTACCAGCACATTAGGAATTCAAGAGTTCTTCACACACTATGAAGACCTTTGGAAATTATCAAAGGAACTTTTTGGTTTTCTAGATTACAATTTTTTGGAATTTGCTACATGACGAATTTTAACATATTTGGGGATTTTTATTCCAAATACAAAGAACATCAAATTCCGAAATTTCCTGTGAAACAGACTCTTTGCACAGCTCTAGTTGCTTTCTTCAAAAACTGAAATATCCTTCTTTAAAGCAGTATTTTTCTCAGTAGATTTTAATGAGATGCTTCTATACTAGCCATTTGTGCTAATTTTGTTGTATAAAATTGAATTATTTAGCTCAATGCAGAAAATGCTGGTGCCCTTGTTAGAATGTGTTTGCCAACAAGGGGAATTAAGAAGTATTTGCCACTCAGCAGATCTGATCAGGAGAGTAGCTCTGAGGAACTACAGAGCAGTGGCAGAGTTCAAAGCAAACCCCCCCCCATAGATGGTTCTGCTTTATGGAAAAGTATTTCAGCCTGCATAATAGCTCAGGAAATTCTTTTGCTGGCACATTGGGTATCTTCAGAGGGGGTCATCATCTTTTATAGACATTCTGAGTGAACTGTATGTCATGTAAAGAACAAGTCGGTATCTAGTGAAATTACATTAGCCCTTAACCAGGAGTTGTGTGGGATTTGACCATCACAAATCTACATGGCATTCTGCACCAGGGTGAATTTCACACATTTTACTTTGGCTCTAACATACTGCTTTCTCTGGAGAGCACCGTTCTGGTCTCTCTACCACATGGGCAAATTGAATTAATGCAGTAGCTCTTCTACCATGCGGAATTTATTTGGAATTTAGAAAAGGTCAGATATGTAAATCTGTGTGATTTGTTTTGTGAAACTACCTCTTTGTTTGGGACAGTTCACTGTAACTGCCCATCACTGCCCAGGACTGTTAAAAGAATATGTATTTGTGAAGGGAGCAGATTTTTGAAAATATGAAGAAAAGTTATTTTCCTGGGAGCAATCTATTAGATAGTGGAATGGACTTTTTCAAGAACTATAGTAAGCTCTCATGATTAGATGGGCTTATAACTCAGTGTAGAGTAGACAATGTACTGGAAAAACGATGATAACTCCATGAACTGAATTCATGTTGATCCCAGTATGCTGGAATTAAGAAATATCACAAATCTTTTCTATCTGTGACTGCTGAGGACTGACAAAGAAGGGCTTTTATAGCTCAGGTCTCAGAGAAGTATAGTAAAACAGCCCTGTATAGTAAACCAGCTTTGTACTGGGGAAAAATTTGCTCTGTGCCAATCTACACTGCTTCCCCATCCCAAGTGCTATTAATCCCTTACTTTCAAAAGCAATGAAGTATGTTCAGAAAAACATAAAGCAAAAAAAGTGATGATATTTTTAGATTTTATATGTAACAACTAGAAACTAATTGGATTAAATATTTTATTTAAAAAATAGCACACTTTTCTAGACTTTTTGTTTAGGTCACCCATTTTAAATATGTGTTTTTCTGTGTTTAAGTATTCATATTGTATTTTTTTCTCATGAAGTTATATGATCCCAAAATGAAGAACTTTTAATCTTAGTCTTTTAGATGATCTTATCTCTTCATTGCTAAGAATTGTATCATGGAAATACAGATAAAATAGTTTAGCTGGACAGCTATCTGATGGTGCTGTGTTTAGCTGAAACTACAAATGAGTATCTACAGGGGACGGAAATAGGGTTGGATGCCTCCCTTGAAGATGACATCTTTATGGAACATAAAAACCTAAATGTGCAGATGTCAGAGTTAAGTTCAAGTATTTTAGTACCCACATATTTAAGTACTAGACTTTTTTTCTGGCACATTTCCAGCCTTAAATCAGATGTGGAATACTTGTAAGGTGGTGGCTGATAGAGGATTTCAACAGCTTGTCAATTTTAACTTTACATTTAAGGCTTCTGCAGGACATCCTTCTTCTGTGACAGCACCAATACATTGGTAACACCTGCCTCTTTCCAGTTGATCACACCTGTTGACACTTAAGTGCATTAACAAATCAACTAATAACCTTCCTCTGGTTCTTTTTCATCTGTGTTAGTACTGGTAGCTCTGTGCATAATGAATTATGATATACAATGTATTCCTTGTTTAAATGGATTTTATTGAGTGCCAAACCTATTTCTGGTTATATTCTTAATGATACCTCTAACTCAGAAAGGATAATTCTAAGAAAAGAAAACTCTTTCACAGACATAGGTAACTTCTGTATAATTCCATCCCCAGACTACCCTATGAGTCATATATATTTAAATTTTGTCTCAGAAAAGTAGGAAAGTTCATGTTCATGTCCGCTTATTTATGTCTATGAAGGAGAAAAAACATAAAAGACCTGACTTTGAAGGTTAGACTGTAGCCAGAAAACAAGGTACTTTTACCACAGTGCTGTACATAGGACCACAGCACAAATAATACCAAGCTAATTCCAGAGGGGAAAATATATTCACAGGGAGCAGGGTTGCATCATAAGAGCTTACCAGCTTGGATTCTGCAAGCAAGAGAGTCACAGCCAACTGATGCTACCTGAGTTTGTACCTCAGCCATCTTGATGGTGGTAATTAATCAGGGATGGCACTGCATTGATGATGCCGTGCTGCTTCCAGTTCAGCTGCTTTGGTTGCAAGTGTGGTTGCAACTAGTTCAGAAGCCACTGCACAGATGTTTGTCAGAGCCAAGGCAAATATTAATGTCACCAGAGTTACAGGCTCAAATTTTGCTAGTGAAAATTTTAAAAATTGCTACCCAGGCACATTCATCAGAGCCATAGATTGGCTAATGACTATTGAACATTTGAAATATATAAGTTGAAAAGCAATGAGTAAAAACTGTAAGAATTGGAGAATATTGAATAAATTCAAAGAAATCATGATCAGTTTATGGATATTTAGTAAACAGCAGTTTTCTAAGTTATTTGCTGGGCATTGTTCATTCACCTCTAAGTATCATACAGTATAAATGCTATTTTTTATTTCAGCTCCTAGAACATAAAAAATCTGTGGAAACTAGCTGAGAATTTTGCAAGCGTGTCTGAATGCCAAATCAACTGAGTTAGGTTGGAGTTTATGTCCCTGAACATATTGTACGATCGGTGGATAAGGCAGGGTTTAAATATAGATTGAAAACCACAGGGTATTAAGTATCTAGGAATATTTTACCTTATGGAGTTGAAGTCTACAACTAAACTTAACAAAGAGGTAATGTGAAATACAGTGAAAAAAATAATTGCTGGGTGGTCTCTGCCACATACTGTATTGTGTGGTGGAAAAGGCTGAGAGCCATAAGAAAGATATTGGGACCAAACCTGACATACTGTATACATTAAACATCTTGCTATTTACTGTCTGAGAAAAGTTCTTTAAGGAACTCGTGGTCTGGTTAAATTAACAAAAACTGCATGGCATTATAGGAAGCTCAAAATCTGGGATGAAAATGCTAGCGTTAGCCAATTTTTTAGGTGGAGCAAATTTTCCAGAGTTACAAAAATATTGGTTTTTTGTGAAGCCAAGGAATGGATGCCATGTAAGTGGATCTCAGCCCATTTGGATAGACTTTGAAAATGCACAAATATTACTTTTTCATTTGTTCTAATTAACAGCGGTGAACTGAAAAGACCTGCATGCAGTGCTGAAAGCCACGGCTAAGTAGATTTTGAATCATGAAGAAAATGCGGGCAAAATGCAAAGGAAAATACACAGCAGAAAGACGGGAAGTCCTATGAAACAAAATTAGTGTAAGATTCATTTGAGGTTTTTATTACTTTTTATTATTTTTAAGTGTCAGGGCCCTGAGGGCGCCACCAGGCCTCACTGGCCTCGCGCCCGTCGCCCTGCCTTCCCCCCATCAGCCCTGCCCAGGCCCTCGTCCTGGCCCAGCCTTGACCCCTCCCTGTGTCCCAGCAGATGTGCGGGCCTGAGGCTGTCCTGGCAGGGGTGGGACAGGCCCTGGGCACCAGGCTCAGCGCTGCCATCCCGTGGGGCCTGCACGCTCCCGGCCTCGGGGAGGCCTTGGCAGGAGCGCCATGTGTTGTAGTGTTACCGAGTACGTCAGACCCACAAAATGGCATCTGTTCCTTTCTCGTCTCCTTGTGAAGCCCTGTTGGCCCACACCAGGACATCAAACATGTGCACTCACAACTTTCCTGCAGGCGGGGAGAGACACCGCAGGAACCACTCTGCTTCTCCACTAGGACTAACACAGAGGCCATGTAAGTCAAAACACAGACTTCAGCTAATTTCTGAGGGATTTCAGTCAAGCCCCTTAACTATTTCCATTATGTTCTCCTCTCCTCTCTGCTCGCTTCAGTCTCCTCAGAATTACCACTCATAGCTTCATGCATAAGCACCACAGCCTTAAATGCTGAATGGAGGCAATGTAGGAGGGTTACACAGTGGATGCAAGGGAATTAGTGTGCTGCCTTATTCCTGCTGCTTTATTTGTGATTAACAGGAAAATAATGGGGTTCCCTAGCATGTGAACTGCTAGGGATAGCTCAAGAGATGTGGACCGAGGCTTGTCTTACAGCTCTTCAAAGGGCATTTACTACCTTAAATATTCTATGATTGTAATTTTTATTGAGGTTTGGTGACTCTATTCCATTTGTATGGATATCCAATTACAACTCAAATATTTGCACTTGACAGCACTTTTGGACTACGTAGTTAAATGAAAAATGAACCAAATGCAGTACATACTTTAATAACAATCAGTCTTAAGAGAATTTTTTGAAGAACAACTTCTGACCCACCAGGATTATTAAACATCCCATAGCATTTTTTGTAAGATTAGTCACAGTGTCTTTTCTGAAACTCAATTTATATTATTACATTCTGCCTCCATAAATCACCCTACGGTATCAAATGAATATAGTATTCTAGTGTCACATATTGTTGTAGAAAGTTAAAAAGCTGTCATGTTCCACCTCAGAAATGGATCCACTTTGCTAGAATGTAATGCAGTTCTATGACAAGATTTGGAACTTTTTGTTATTTTACAATCTAGTACATTTGCAAGAGAATCCATTATTATTTTTTTTTTGTGTTCTTGGTGTCCTTGTCTGCATCAGGGAATATAGAAATGATAAGTAGCAGTATTTTGCAAAGGTACTAATTTCCAGAGGTTGTCCCCTAGAACTGAACACACAAGAAGGAAAACCATACATTTCTATTTGCACCAGCAAAGAACCAAGTTTCTAATTTTTCAAAACCTCCATTTCACAAGCGATGGCTACATTCTAGTTGACAGTCCCAAAAATGTGGTTATTTACTAAATACATTTTGTTTCTTGGCAAGTCTTGCAGGTGATGCAATAAATGTCACTCCTTCGTTTTACTTAATATCAAGCAAGCAGATCATTCTCCTTCTTTATTCTTCTCCTTTGACTGAGAGAAAAGCCAGCAGACTTGCTCCTCTTGATTATTATGTATCTCATATGTTTGCCAGAATGGGGATATAAACCTAGTGCTCTATCCAGATTCAAGTGTGAATAATTATGTTCTGCCTACCTAAATTCCCACTGTGATTTCATTTGGGTACAGTATATTTCTTCATTTCCTGCTCTTGGGCCTGTTTTGGCATCTATTGAAGTTAATGGAAAGTTCTCAAAGACTTTGGTGATGGAAAATGTCCATAAACTGTGGTGTAACTGTGGTATTAAACAGCTTTAGTTGACATAAGTAGAGTTGTATCCTATTATAGATTGCTTGCACTGCATGTCTTTACCAGTTTGGAAAACTCTTCACATTTCATCAACATTATGTACATATTCAAGATATAACAAATGACAATTAACATATAAATATTCCTTTGGAGGCATAATATCTTATAAATGTTAAATTTGCAGATATATATACTTGATCCTGTTGTCACTGAATTTGAACTAAGGTATTTCTTTGGACTTTAGTGAGAATATCTAGGTAATACTGTAAGAGTAGTAGAGGATGATAGCCTTCTGAGGCATGGAAGTTCTGTTCTCTGTCTTTTGTGGATGTGTGAAGAAAAAAAATAGAAATAAAAAAGTTGTTCAAAAATTGAATTCAAGTCTTTTAAACCCCAGATTAAACTACAATACTCCATGGCACTTCATCAAGACATGGATGCAGTTGTGAGTAATTGATGCTCTGTACTTTCTTAGCAAACTTTAGAATTTTCCCAAAATATATTTTTGCTTTAATAGCACTTCTAGAGATAAAAACTACAGGTTTTGAACCCTTCTCAGTTGTCTCTAAGAAGTTCCTTGGAGGAGGCAAAGAGAACATGTCTCAGAGAGCAACTCAAAACAGAGGAAGAACAAATTGTAAAATTAATTCAGACCTGAGCTTTCCTAATTTTTTGAGGGAAATTGGGCCCAACTTTAATCAGAATTTATTTTATTTGGAATTTTAATAAAGTGAGAGTGACCATTTAATGAAACGAGATGACTCCAGGTTGGAATATATTTGATATGGTTGTTTCCACCTTCTTTTCTCTTGATGATTATGTTTTATAAGCTATTCCATTCACTCTCATTCTTGGGATTTTTGATCATATCCTCATGACCCAGGCCCAGGCTGGTGTAGGACACAGGCCACCTCTTTATTCCTCCAAAGTCCGTGCCATGTACTTTTAACCTTGGCCTGAGCTATCGGCATGAAAATTGCCCATATTCTAAATATACAACATTCCTTTTCCTTGGCCTTAGACAAAACTGGGGGTAAGGCTGGTGTAAGTCTGTGGTGACAGCATCACACCATTTCTCAGAAACCAGCAGAGGAATTCTGCAGTGAAGTTAGAGCAGTAGAGAGAATCTCAACAATTTAATACTGTGATTCTTACTGTGGAGTGGGAGGGTGTTTTAATTCAAGGGCGAAATGAATAGTCTTGTAGTATCACATACAGCATTTCTAATAATTCAAAAACCTTCTAAGTCAGTAGTGTGGTACAGGTAAGCAAGCCTGGTAAAAACCCTTCTGACAAGAAAGATGCTTTTTATTTTATTTAGTTTTTAAATGTTTATGCAGCTTGCTAGATTCATAACCTAGGGCAAGTTTAATTAAAGTCAATGAAGCAGTTTAAAGTGAAGAAGAAATCAGCATTAGAAAAAGTGTTGATTGTTTTCTAATTATGCTGTGGACTTTCTCTGTGATGGATTCTTGCCTTTTTAACTCTAGATAAAGCCTGATATATGCCACTGTAGACAGGAAATTCCTTCCTAAAATTTCCTTACTAGTTGCTTCTCTGGATATCTTAGCACCCTTGTGACACGATCCATTTTATTACTTTTTGTCAGCAGTAGGACAAGGTGGATTTTATTTTCTGGAGATATTAACAACATGTACAGTTTGAAAACATGTTGGTTAATTAATCCTTTATTCAGAAAGCAAACCTGTATGATACTAAGTGTCCAGATTCAGCCGGAATAAAAGAATACCAGTGAATATGGAGAATAATATTCATTTTGAATGCTGCCCTGAACCCACCAGTGGTCTCAGTAGGATTTTGTTTTGTTGTGGCTGGACAGTTTGCCTGCAATAAAAATGGCACCCCTCTTACCCTCTGTGGTTAAATATCTGCCAGTTGCACGTTCCCTCCAGTTGCCGGAGAAGTTGTGGATGCTCCATCCCTGGAAGTGTTTAAGGTCAGGTTGGATGGGGCTCTGAGCAACCTGGTCTAGTGTCCCTGCCCACGGCAGGGGGGTTGTAACTAGATGATCTTTAAGGTCCCTTCCAAACCCAACCACTGTGTGACTCTATGATTCCTTCTGAACATTTAGGGACTTGATCCAGGCAATGGGCAGTCCACATTCCTGCCAGCTGATCATCAGCCAGGTTTGTGACCTGGCTGACTTGCTCCTTTAGAACCATTTGTCTCTTTAGGAATGGTGGATTGAAGTACTTTCTAGGATCCACCCTGCGGTACCACTGAAGCACAGAAGGGATGATGACAGACTACTTGACTGTCCTAAGGCAACAGTCCAACATCCCAGGACAGCATTTGGGTTGGAAAAGACCCTTAAGATTATTGAGTCAAAACATAAACCTAACCCTGCTGAGTCCACTACTGAACCATGTCCCTGAGTGCCACATCTGCACATCTGATGTGCAGATCTGTGCTCATCTGATGCTGAGCACAGGCCCCAGCTGCAGTTTTCTCCAAGTTAAGTTGCAAGATCAGGCACTCTCAATTTCAAGGATGACCCTAAAATCCTAAATCAGCTTCTGTCAGGTGTGCATTACAAGAGCATCCTTATTTACAAATCATGTATTAGTTTTGCCTCTTTTTGCACACAAGAGCAATGATTTGCAAGGAATAAGGAGGGTGTTGAATAGTTCTTTTTAACTTCATTGTCTAGTCTGTAGTCTTAGGCCTTATTTATTGTTCACTGTGCCAGCTAATGTAATCCAAATCTGCACTGCATTTGAAATTTCTTTTTACTGTTTTCAATGGCATTCTTCATTATAGAATTGTATGAATTCTTCCCCAGTGAGTTTTTCTGTACGGGGGGGAGCAAGAATATTATCCCCATTTTATAGCTGGGAAAGTGTAAATTTGCTAAACAGTCGTAAGAAGTCAACATGACTAAAACTCGTTTTTATGTCCTCTCAGTCACATTGCATGTCCTTATGGTCCTATGTTATGTGTAAGGATAAATAGGAATTTTGACTTCTTGTCTTTCTATCATTCATTATGTAGGCTTTGCCTGTTACACCATCCTTTATTTGGGCAGTCCTGTCTCTTTCATCCTTGCACATTGGGATTTCCCTTTAGGCTCTCATAATTTTCCCTGCTCATATCTAGACATTTCAACTTTAGAAAGAATAAGATCAAAAATCTGTTTGACTGTCCACCACATATATATAAAAAGAATATTTTAATCTGAAATATGTCTTTTTAAAGCAAAATAGATTCCACAAAATTGCAGCAGTAGGGACAGTCTCAGTGCTGACTTATTTGGTCCTAGGACTGAGTAATCTTTTTCAGGAGCAGTGAATGTGTGTGCCATCAGCCAACTCTGACAGAGGATGCTGGCTAATTTTGTTGGTGGTGGTTTTATGAAACAAAATTCTATTTTTAACAATAATTTTGTTGGTGGTGGTTTTATGAAGCAAAATTCTGACTGCTGAAAATTAGACTAAGCAAATTGAGCTTAGTTTGAACAGACCACTGCAGGGTCTGAAATGGTCCTTTGCAGTGATTAGGGCTTGATTTAAACAGTCGTGCAGAGGCATATTCCAACATACAGAGTGCATATTCCATATCTAAACCACTCAGTGACTTGTATTTGTTATTCAAACTGGCATTCACTTATGTGAAAACGTTGTATTTAGATTGGAAACAATTTTAAATAATTAACATAAATATATCCATTCCAGCAACAAGCTATTATGTAAGTAACACAAGTAAATTTGGGAGAGCTACTAATAAGGTGGATCAGTGCACTCCTGAAGCCTGGGCCAAGCATGCTGTTGATGGTGGTTAGAAAACGGTGTTCACGGCTGTGAAAATTAAAGGCAGGGCCTCACCATTCCAGAGGAAGCCAAGTCCTTGAGCAATTGTAGAATTTCAATGATGTGGCTTGCTACAATTTTTCTTTGGTGTAATTTTGGTTGCTTGCAATGTCTCTTTTTCTTTTCCAAACCATTACAAATTTGGACACTGAATCATGCTTTGATGTCCTGTCACCGTGGATCGCTGTGATCACCCGGTGACTGATGGGGCATGGTCTGAGTGCAACATCACTGTTCCAAAACAGCTCAACAGCTAAACAGAAAGGCAGTATCATGAGAAACTCCTGCTGACAGCAGGTACTTCTATTTTATCTGAGAATAATTCACTGAGTAGATAATTGGTGAATTCCCAATGGGAAAAAACTTGATTCTGTGTGAGCATAGGTTACCAAATGTACCACCATAAAATAATTGATTTTGTGATATATCAAGTAGGGACATAGTTGAGACTATTGAACTTTTCACTTAGGGCCTCAGGGTGAACTTGAACCAAGCTCCCAAAGGTGAAGAACCAGTGCTTGACATGTGCAGGGTTTTACACTCTTAACAGCCTCTTTAACTTTCATTTTGCACTGCTTTCACCAAGATCTAGATGTGCACAGAGTCTCATTAAGATGGTTGAGTTGTCATTGGAGATAATCACCAAAGGAATGTGTTATAAAAGGAGAAAAAAAGTATGTCTAGGAAGTCTGAATAATTTTTTTATGCTGTTGTTTTAGTGAAGAGGCTTTGGATGCTGATAGAAAAGTTACTATAGCTATAGGGCACATTTAATTGCATTTTAGAAACTTCTTTTAATCCTGTAATAACAAAAAATTAAATCAGTGCTGACATTTTTTTGTTGCCAGAAGAAGGTAGTAAAAGGGTAAAGAAATAATTGTTAGTTCTGAGAATATAATTAGCAACTTTAATGCTTTAATCTAAAAAATGCATATTTTGAGCCTGGGTGAATGATTAAAGAAAAGATATTGAGAGCCTTTGAAATTTCTAACTGTTTGTTTTTAATTGTAAATTATGATCACTATAATTAGCTCATTTAGTACATTTATAATGTAAACAAATATGAATATACAGAAGTTCAGTGATATATTTCAGGGCAAATAAGAGCAACATTGTGACCCTGGGCTCTATTTATTAAGCCTTTCTTGTAGTGTTTGGCACTGCTTCATTCTTTCGTACTGTTTTTTTCCCCATTTTTTTCCAGAAGATAAAAGAAAGCCACACATAATATTTTCAGGGCTCTGCTGAGGTCTTAATGCATCTGGAACTACACCGAAGAAAATACAGATAGAAATCTGGTCCTTTTTGGGCTCCATTTAACTATCACTCTGAAACTTTTTTATAGCTAGCATTTTTATCATGTTTAAAAATAAATACTACATGTTTTCTTAAACACTAGGCTGTTAATACTGAGCAATTAGATGAACTGAAAAGAATGTTATTTTTCAGGTAGACGACTATTTCCATAGCTAGATATCAGCAGAAATGCAGTGTGTCTGATGCTGCCTGTCCTGTCTCCTCAGGATGCACTTTGTGTGGCATCCTGGGACTGGGTTTCAGAAATCTGCTCCTTTCCTGATGCACTGCCCTACACATCACAGTAACACAAACAGGAGCTGTCTGCCTGACTCCCTGCATGCTAATGGAAACACTTAATGAGTAACAGGATGTTCTTCCCCACCAAGTTCAAAGATTAAAATTTGGGGTTTAGTCTCACCATTATTTTTGTAAAAAAGCATCTTTTGTTACATTTCCAGAGCTCAGTTATCGTGCTGCGACACACTGCATCCAGTTCTGATAAGTCATGGAAAGTTATGATTAGTTAAGCTCCTTATGAATAGAGAAGGCTTCCCTGAAGGTTGAAACTGGCCTCTAACTTGAGATTTTAAATCATTGTTGAAGTGTTTTGACTAGGCTGCCTTTGTGTACACTAAACAGTTTAAGGTTACTTTTTAATCCGGTGGCGCCTGTTTTATGATGTACACTTGCTGCGGATTGAATGTTGTTCTGTTCATCACTGCCAGCTGTCTCCTTGGGATCCTCCAGTAACTAAGTTGTTTTATCTCAGAGGAATGAATTGTCAATACCAAGCAAATAATAACTTTTCTGCTGAATTCTCAAGATTTAAAAAAACCCTCTTCTTCTGTTGTATTTCCCTTATAATGTAAAATGTATTGTGAGGGTTAGTTGCTCTGTTCTTGCACTGTGAGCCTTCAGGAGTTAAATGTTTACAGCATGAGACAGAGGTAGAAGAGGTACATATTGCAGCAGTGTATTCACCACATTCAGTGGATATTTTTTAGCTGAAGCAAGTAAGCCCTGGTTATTACAGCTGTCACGGTGACATCTGATACTTCAGTATCAGTGATTTCCTCACCCACCACATGACCCTGATCACTACCATGATTCTCTGTCCACTATTAAATTGGGAAAGGTCTTGGCCCTCCAGGTGCTGTTTCAAGTCTGAAATAGCAACTTGTTGTCACGCTCTCCCTGCCTAACTTATTGCTTAAGGACCCGGCAAACATGTGAATGCAGGCAGGGGCTCGTGCAGCAACAGGGCAAAGAACGTGTCCTGTGTCTGTTACATGGCTGGTGCAGAACAAGGGCACTGAGTGTGCATGGGTTGTTAAAAATGAGCAAATTCTGAAGTGAATTTGATGCTTAATCTCAACAGTTATATTTTTGCACTTTTCTTCTTTTAGGGAACACGCTTCTTGAAAGTCACGAGAGGTATCTTGAAATTTCACAAAGGAATGGGGGCGTATAATAGCTTGATAATTTCCATGAATCAAATCTGGAAAAATTTAAAAATATTGTCGTACAAAAATTCAGATCCAAAGCAGGGCTTTACTGAATTAGGGAATAATATGAGCAAACAAGCAAAACTATTTTATGGAAATATAGTTAAAAAAACCTAAAGCTCTAAACCAAATGCCAAAATTGGCTTCCCATGATGCACATTTTTCTCTCCTTATTAAGTACCTTACTTATGGTAAGATTAATTTAAAAGTTGCTTAACCTAGGCAACATGAAAGACTTAGATAGTAGACTTTTCTATGCAAATAGTTAAGACTTATCAGGCCTACCTAATTTTTAGGAATGAGGCATTGGAAAAGATTCTGTACTTAAGATAACAGAGCTGGCCCAACTGGCTGTTGCTTTGTACATTGTGCAAGCTTTGACTCAGTGGTTGTCAGATGTTTCCAGCCCTGAATGATTGTCCTTTTTCAGCCCCCTGTTGTTAAATTCATGTAAACTGGTATGTGGGGCTTGACAACCAAGAACCAGGGTTTGTATATTGAAATTCAGCTGCATCTGGATTGAACCAGAGACTACATAGATGCCATGCCAGAGTATTAAAGAGGTTGGATAACCAGCTTCTGTAATTTTTTGAGTGATTTTAGGTTCTTAAACATAGTTTTGCAAAACTTTTTTTTTTTTTTTTTGCTTTGATGGATGTGCTTGTGAGCATCTGACCTGCAATTCCTCCACTAATGCAGAGGGAGAGGCACTTCTGGCCACCTTTGCTAAGGCAGTGCTGAGTTTCTTAGAGTGACCCCCACGATCAGGAACTTAACAAACACAGCTGCAGCTGTGTTTTCTTTGAAAGAGAACTATCCACTCTTTAATACTCTTTGCAATGTGTTGTGGATTGTAGTTGCAAATACCATTTTTTATGGCATGAAAAGTCCTCCCTTCATGTTTTGTCAGAAGCATACATCCGTTTGTAATGATATACATATATAATATGTATATATAGTGTATATTATTTATATATAAAGTGACTTCATAGCTCATGTTAAGATAAGGCCATCCTTTAAAAATAAAACCTTACAAAATTTTATATAGTTGTAAACTAAAGTTATGAAGTCATATGCGAAGTTAAAAGGTTTTAAATGCAGTTCTGCTTATCTTAGTGGAAAACCAGATCAGAAGTTGTCAGCAGAGTACTTTTAGCAGAGTTCTGTCTGACTCTGAAGACGGAAAACAAGATAGACAAGGATTTAGAGGTAATGCAAAGATGCAGAAAGAAAAGGGAGTGTATGTGTTTCCTCAGAGAAAACCATAAAACGAAATGTAAAAAGTGGGAAAATTAAGGTGTGTCCACTCTGAGCATATGTTTGACATTAACCTATAACAGGCAGGTCTCTGTTAAATGAAAAACTAGAGTTCTGTTGAATAAGGGACACATACCAAGCCAACTGGATTGGACAAAAACTTGTTGCCCTTCTATGGAATATCCATAATGACTGAATGTTTTCTATGCATCCTTGATCAATTTGGTGTCTGGATCTACACTGTTCTTTGTACACAGAGATGTCACACAAACCTAATTTTTGGGGCTAGAGGTGGGATTATGTGGTTCTACCAATCCTCCTAAATCCTAACACTTAAAGAGGGAAAAACCCTCATTGTTTTAATTTTGTTTTCTTTTAAAATAAATAAATAAATAAATAAATGTTGTTAAAATTTGTCAGTGATTTGTCTGTGGACAAACACTGGGTTTGATGCTGCCATTAGCAGTTTAGGGATGAAAGGCTTTGAGTGTTGTGCTCTCTGGGGTATAACTCTGTGCTTGTTCATTTTCACTTATGAGATTTGCATGTACAAAGCCTTGGTCTTCACTGTGCCCATAAGTTTTCCACAGTGATTATGACTAGGGTCCTTAAATGATACTGTAATTACCATTATTCATAGTAATGTCTTATTAGTAATAATTACTAATAGTCTTGATAATCCCCTGAGGAAAAATACTGTAGGTTGAAAGCCAGAGATGGAGACATTATAACGAAGAGAGACTCATTCCTTGTGTCCTTCTTGTAATAAAATAATTTATTCCCAGCTTTATTTGTGGGTGATGAAGAGATTTCTGAAGAGAATTCTCTCAAAACGACCCTCTGTGCCCACCTGCAAAGCCCCAAAGGTTAGGAGTGAAAGAACAATCAGGCCTGTGCTCTGACTACTGTGAATAATTCAAGCAGAAAATATACTATATCCAATCTTCTGTCTCTCCTTCACTTTTTCTTCATCTTAATTTTCATGGTCTTCTCTGTTTCCATAAGGCTGTAGTATGTGGTAGACAAAAAGTATAGTATTTATAGCTTGGTAGACAACATCTTCCCAGAAAATTTTCAGAAAACCTCCTTCTCACGGGATCTGTTGCCAAATATGTATTGGTTTTATATTCTTAAATTCACTTTTAAAAAATGTGCACAAAGCTCTGATTGTGTTTATCTATGGCTTTAAAAGAACAATAATCAAAATGAACAGCACTCTGTGATCATGCAGTCTTCAGATCCAGTAACAAAATTCTTACTCACTTATACAAGTGCACCTCTGTCCAGTGGTTTGTCCCACATATACACAATGTGCCTGCAGCTCTTGGCATCATGAAGAGCAGAGAGAGAAATATTTCTCATTGGCTGGGAAGGCTCCGTGCAGATGAAGTAACGCAATCCTGAACGGTGTGCTCAGATTTTTTCAATAAAGGTTTTTCGTCACTACAGAGCTTTATATAACAGCAGGAAAGGCAAGAAAGGAAATTAGAAACACAGCTGAGACTGCATCTCATACTTAATAATGGCCTAAAATTCTTACTGTTTATTAAAACTAACACCCCTTGTCAGGGTGTTGATCAAAAATTCTCTGCAGTCTCTTTACTTTGATCTTTTCATTTTACAAACCATAGATATTTGTTGCCATTTCCTTACTTAGTTTTATGTCTAAAACCTTGAATCTCAAAGCTGCTTTCCAATAATGTTGCATGATAAGGAGTAATCCTGAATTCATCGAGCCAGCAAACTCATCACTAAACAAATTTGTGCACTCACAAAGAAAGGAGAATTTTGGTGTAACACAAACAGAAATGGTCAAAGATGACACTAAAAAGGATGTTTTAAAAACCCTGTCATGTCTATGAGTCTTATGCTTCTACTGCTGTCTGGTCGGAGTATGGACATAACCTATTCTAATGTACACATTTACCTTTTGTTTCAGCAGCTCCCCGGCTCCTGCACATGCAAAACATTTGAATTTCCTGTTGGCTCAGAGGTGAGATTTATAACATTTATTAAAGTTGCTTTTCACCGTGAGTTTACTGGGCAGAAAGCCTAAGAGGGCCTTTTTTTTTAAGGGGATTTAATTGCTTGAATTTACCGGAGGGGTGAACATTATGCTTTCTTTGCAGCACCACTATCCACTAAGATTTCCAGGTGTTGAATTTCCCTAGAGGTTCCCTATTTATTGAAGGAATTCATGAAATATCCATCTATCCAGAGCCGGAGCTCCTACCATCTCTTTCCCATTCATCGTCTTGACTTTGTTTCCTTCACGGCTGCTTTGGAATTTCTTGATTGATCCTGCTCATTTCTGTCTGTTCATCTCCATAAATGTCCTCCCTCCTCTCTGCTTGAGCACCTTGGCCATTACAAATGGCCAGACTCACTCAGAATTGAATGTGCCTGAAAGCTTTTTGCTGTGATGTGGCTGCTGGTGCAGAGGGACAGTTCTGTGCCAGAAGGACGCTGCTTGTTAGCAGGATGGGATGGAAGATGAACAGAGCACAGGAAAGACAGGACAAGTAGAGGGAAGGGTGGAGAGCGAAGAAGTATTTTGCAATGTTTAAAGTGAAAACCTATAAAACCTATAAAAAGCCCTTTACAAATCCATGAATGGACTTCTCAACAGATGGCAACCCTACTGTCAAGCGGGCCCAAGGCAGGCAGACCATAATTGGTAGCAAGTGTATTGTTAAGGGAATTTACTAATTTACTGATGCAGCAGCCGCTTCAGTTGAAGAATAAATTGGAATATTTTGGTGCATTTCCTTTAAAAAGTCATCCGCTTTTAAGTCTATGTATTAAAATTACATAGTCCTAAATGGGGGTCTCCTTTGCTAAACAAAAGATATGCAAATTACATTTCAAGATTTATATTATGATAAAAACCGAAACACAAAAGAGACATTATCTTGCAAAAATGTAAAAGTACATTGCTTCATGAGTCTATAATGATATAATGTGATGTTGATGTAGTTAAAGATGTCAGAAGGGAGACAATGACCTTAAAAGTTTAAGGCAGACACATTAATATTGATTGATTTTTAAGAGATTAAACAGCAAGAATATATCTATACATAGCCTGGATATTGGATTGTTTGAAAATTTGAGATGAGATACAAAACATTTTGGTCTTGTAATGCTTTAGACCTAGTAGCAAGAACATGCTTTAAATGCAGCCATTTGTCCTACAAGAAACTGGATGAAGATTTGCCTTGAATTTATCAGACTGTGAACTATTTCTTGTAAAAACTACCAATGTTTGTCAAAGCTGGGTGATTATTTCTGGCTTAAGCACAAATACTGGTCTGTCATAGGAGATGTCATAGAAGTCCTAATGTAGGTTTTCTTGTTTGGTTGGTTTTGACCCTGTTCCATATCTGTATGGAGTCTTACAACTATTTGATATACACACACACATACACATATTCCTATAATATATTGAGCACTGTAAAACCTCAGCACTTTCTGACCTTGAACCAAATAATGTGACTGCACATCAATCATGTAATTTGTTTTTCCTGTTTTTTCACAGAATTGCAGCATCACAGAATAGGCCAAGTTGGAAGAGACCCACAAGAATCATCGAGTGCAACTCCCACCCCTGCCCAGAACCATCCCCAAGAGTCACACCAGGAGCCTGAAAGTATTGCTGTGACCACCTCTCTGGGAAGACTTTTCCAACAGCCAACCACCCTCTGGGTGAAGAACCACTTTCTAGTATCCAACCTAAACCTCTCTGGCACAACTTCAGGTCATTCCCTTGGGTCCTGTCACTGGTCAGCACAGAGGAGAGGTCAGTGTCTGCCCCTCTTGTTCCCCTCGCAAGGAAGTTGTAGCTGCAATGAGGTCTCTCCTCAATCTCCTCTTCTCCAGGCCGAACAGACCAAGTGACTTCAGCTGCTGCTTATATGGCTTCCCCTCAAGGCCCTTCAGCATCTTCATTAACCTCCTTTGGATGCTCTCTAATAGCTTAATATCTTCTTGTTTAAGTAAGTTTAGGCTCATTCTTATATCCATGCTTATGCCAGCAAAGTCATGAAGATGTATGCTTCTCATTGAGGGGGAAGGTGCTAAATATTGTGGTATTTATTATTGCCTTGGGGCAATTAATTTTAGCATCTCAGGCTGATGAAAGTTTCATCTCACAGATGAGCTGTGTACTCTTAATAAGACTTTCACTAGCCAGACAAATGAGGATATTGCTCACTGTTGGCCCTTTAGACTTTAGGAACCAGGCCACAAATGCCTTGGACACAGCAATTAAGAATTCAACTTGCAAGAGAGAACAGGTGTGACCTGTATGACTTGGACCATCTTGCTGAGAAGAGATCCTGAAGCATTTTACAAGCCAAAGATTTTCATTCAGAATCAGACCTCACAAAACATGAGGCAGATAAACCTAAGGTGTAGACCACATTTATAGAGAGGTTATTTTGATATCACTTTCCAATGAATCATTAGTCTTTTGCCTTTTTCTCCCCACATAGAAAGGGATAGAACATCAATATCTGAAGGAAAGAGGACATCTGGGAACCTGGACTTCAGCATAATAGAGAATTCTTGTTTTCCAAGAAGCAAAGACAAGAAAAATTATCATGTGGCCACTTTGCCTCCAGATTCATTTTTTTAAAAATAGAAAAAATAGATACTTTTTTGTAGAACTATCAAAAAGCAAAGGGTCTGGATGTCATAACTGCATGCTGTTTCACCAATGGTAAAACCTGCTTTGACCCTCCGGAATAAGAAAATAGCCCAAACAGCCTGTTTAGTAAACCAGAGAAAGCACAGTGTCTCCAAAGGGCCTGGCCTAAGTGAGCATCCAGAATCCCAGCAAGCCAAGAAATTCGAAGGCAGTCAGACTTGATTAAATTATTTTTTACTACAAATCTCATTTCAGAGAATGATTAACGGGAGAAGAGACATAAATGGCAAAGTCTTGATCAAAGGAGCTGCTGTCAGGGCACCATCTAGATAAATTAAGAAAAGAATACTCAGGTTTCTGTGAAAGAAGACTAACGACATTAAGTCAGGATGAAATAGAAAGAAGCAGCAGTGCAGGCTGAAATAAAAGACTCGCCTGTCCTGACAAGAAGCCCTGAGAAATTTCCTGAACTAAAAAAGTAACTGGAATTGGAAAGGAATGATTTTCTGTAAGTGCCGGGTCTTGAAGTTATTCAAGACCCAGTCACGAAATTTGCTCTTTGGAACCTGTCAAGACAAGTGAAGGAATCCTCTGGAAGCACCTGAAACAGCAGTTGTTAATATCAGCTCTATACACTGCAGCTGTTCTGCATCTCATGTGCTCACTCTACCCAATGAGGATCAGCTCCTTCACTTAAAGTCTGAAACAGTCCCAGCTGCAGGCAAGCAAACAGAGGATAAAAGGAGAGTGTGAAACCAACAGCCAGTAAATGTTTATGTAACTCAGGGACCCTGTTTACAAGAAAGCAGGAATGGCAATCTCCTGGAGGAAGCAGTGGCCCTAGCTGAAATCTTGGGAAGACTTTAAAAGTGATCTGAAGGTACCTGTGCAAACAGATGTTTCTCAGAAGGTAGGACTTTGTCTTTGGGTATACCAAAAAGGATTTCAAAAAAGTAAATTAAAAAAAAAACCCAAACCTGTTTCATTGGCAAAAGTGTACTCCTGGAAGTCTAATGTTTAAACCAAAATAAGATGCCCCATTTCTCAGGAAACATTGAATTGTTGTTTAAGTATTGACTGAGTTTTCTAAGAAACTCTAGCGTTCCTAGCTAGAGGAGCAGATCTTCCATTAGAAGTTTCCTTGCCTCAGATTTAGATTATAATATAGAGTACATTTTTGCAGACAAGCACTTAGTGTGATCAGTACTAAAACTGTATGAGATTTAGCTAATGTACTTTTCCGTGATGTGCAAAGTGAATGCCAGGACGCTCCATTGTACCTGACTGCAGTAGCATGAAGTTATGCTTCAACAGCCTTCCATTGTAACATAGGATTTTGAAGGCAGGGAAGCAGTCTCTGGGGTGTTGCACATCAGCAAGAAATTATTTTTGAAAGTAGGAAATAAAGGAAGAGTTTGAACTGATGTTTAGAACAAATAAATGGGAGCAGCAAAACTTTTTGTAGTGGTATTACAGGCCGTCATAGAACAATAGCTAAATGAAGCATGTATTTAAAATTTGGTGAGAAGCTTTTGTACGTTTTAGTTCTGTTTGGCTCAGCGGGTGTGCTGCACTTTAGACTTCAGTCTCCAGAGCTGTCAATCCAACAACTTTCACAAATGCTATATTCACTTAAAAGCTGAAAGAGGAAAATAGAAGGAGATGATGTTAATAGCACTTAGCACTTATATAGCTTTCCTTCCTGAAAGTACAGTGCAAACATGAGGTAATTAACAAGTACTTTGTCTTGGAGATGCAAATGTGTATCTAAACAACCTTTAAGCATAGAGAACACAGACAGGTAAGACCAACCTATGCCCAACTGCACATTTTCATGTGTAAATATTGCAAAGTGGTATTTATGGTATCATTTCTCCGTGTAATCAATCAGGAAGTCCAGCTTGTGGAAAACAACACAGTATATTTCTGCATGCAGGGCTCCTTCACTGTGTGAAGAACTTACTGTAATGATTTCAGGTTTTATTTGATGAAGTGCCTAATATAGGTAACCACCAGAAAGTTATACAAGGGGGTGTGGTGTTTGAGTCAAAATATGTGATTTAGTTGCACAGATGCACCAGTTATTCAAACTGCCAACAGCCTCTGTAGCAATCCTGCTGTGCCTGCTCTTCTCCATCAGCTCCAACATCTACCAACCTGGCATTAGGTACTCTGAATATGTTGCACAATGTCTGGTACTCTTGGACAGATAGTTATCCATCTATCTGCTTGCTTAGAAAGTTCAAAATCTTAAAAGGAGAGAACCAGAAAAGAGAGGTTCAGCTGGCACTGAGAGAAGGGAAATCCTTTCAAGGAGAAAAAGGGACAGATAAAATGACTAATCTCAGACTTAACATTTTTCTAGAAATGAGAGAGAAAAACGTCTGCAGGTATGATGTGTTCTCAGTTACTTTTTTTTCTGGTTAAAATAAAAGTTTGGTGGTGTTTGCAAAGCTAGAAGTAGATTCATAAGTTAATTTGTTAATTAAAGACTTGTTCCGAGCTCTGGAGCTACCAAAGGCTGTCTGTGGATCAGCCAGGATGCAGAGCAAGTCTCCTGGGGAATTGTCTGTTTCACTCTCCTCTTTATTCTCTGGCTATTATGACTTTAAAATGGCAAATCTGTCAATTTTGCAATTTCCTCCAGTAATAGAGTTTTGGCAGAAGCTGATGCCTGTGCTGTACTGTACTCATGCACAGTTAGGTAACCAATGCATGCTCCATTTGAGAGAGGCACAAAAAGCTCCTCAAAGTTACTGCATTATAGTCTCTCTCTCAGTGCTGAGCTCAGCTGCTGAGAGCAGAGGAGGTGTGAAAAGGCTTGTTAATAAAAGTCTGTTTAGATTTCATTACTGTGAGCAGCCAAATCAAGACAATACAGACCTTGCCAACCCTCTGAGAATTTCAGTGTTCTCTGGAAATACTTTCTTTCCTTCGCTGGATACCTTTCCCAGTTGAACGTTTATCCAATGCAAGCAGAGCTCTCCTCTGCCACCTTTGAAGAATAGAGAGAATGGAGACTGCCTTCCTTTTGTAGAGAATGGACCAGGAAAGATGAAGGAAGGGGCCTAATCAGACACACGAAAGAAGAAGCCTCCAGCTCAGCCTTCATTTTTCAGCCTTCTGTTTCCCTCTTGTTTTCTTTTTAAAACTAGAACAGGGAACTCCTTTGAGTTACAGGAGGAACAAAGATGACTGGCATGGAAGATGTGGCACTCTGGTACAGTGGTGTTGCAAAAATGCCAAAAGCATTGGGAAGGGGGATAACTCACTGATTGGCCCCTAGGTTGGTTATGTTTGACTCCCAGCTGGGGTTTGGGAGTATGTATTAGCAAGCTCTGGCACAGTTTTTGGGTTGTGCCAAAAGCATTTTATTGGCCAGATCCAGAGGAGTCTCCTACCAAGATTAATTGGAAAAGAGGTGCAGTCAGCCACAAAAACTCTAAAAAGATATTAAGTTCTTCTTCACAATGGCTCTGGCCTCTGAGCAGTGAAATATTCTGCATTTCTGAATGAAAGCTGTAGCCATGGAGGTATCTTTGGCTGCATGACCAGCCCTAGTCTTTAACCAATTTGAGGACTTTAGTGATGTTTTTCAGATCACTATGAAAGAAAAATCCTAACCTGTGGCAGACTTGGCATGCAGTGTGGACAGGCTTTTTTCCCCCCAGAAGATTAAACCTCTACTTTAATCACAGTGTTTTTACTTTGTTGTGGTCTTTTTAATGTTCTGCAAGTCTTAGATATTTATTAAAGTTTTTTCATGCTTAACTCTTGATGAAAGCAGATATAGGCCTCCTAAACATGAATGCTACTGTTCCTCTCTCTGTCAGCATAAACAATCACCTGAATATGCTGAATATATATATATATACACATATACACATACATGTCAAACCCAACTAGAAATAAATAAAATGAAGTAGTTGCTGGGAAGCTGAGCCAGTCCAGTTCACCGTATATTCCACTGTGTTAAACTTTCATTATAAATTCAAAGTAAATTACAAAGGTCAGTAAAATCTTATTTCACTTTTCTTTTCACTTGTCCACTTGTATTTTCTAAATAAGTCTCAAATTTAAATGATTAATGACCTAACTTAATCAAAAGGAGACTTATTCAGAGAAGAACATGTATTAAATAACACATTTCCATACACATATTTTGCATCATTACTGAGTGATAACCTAATACAGTTAATTAGTACCTTTCTCCCTAGTATAACTTATTTGTCATGAAGAGTAGGATTTAGTCCTTTTCATCTTTTGTTATGTTGTGACTTTTGGTGTTATGTTTAGTGCTTACAGTACCTCGCCCTTTCAGGAGATCCAGAAGGGTGATATTTTATTTATTCCATCATTGCAATCTTTTCTGTAGAGTTACTTAACAAAAGCATTTTGTTACCTGGAGTGGTTAGTGGTGTAGTCATTGAAGTCAATATGACTTTCACAATTGATTTCAATGAGAAGAGGACTGTGTTGACTGTGACTGTGTCACCCCAGTAAAAGATGAACATTGTGCCCTTTTAAGTACCATATCACACCTATATTTTTAAGAGATCACCTGTAAGAAATGGCTTAGAAAAGGAGGGGAAGAGAGATGTGTCTGTTAGTGCAAACCTTACCTTCTGAATTCTGTTTCTTCTTGCAGGAGAAAAATAAAAAATATAAGGCATGTACTGTATATTAATATTTATTCAAACTGTCTTCTGATGCATTGCCTTTCTGATGCTACATGGTGTTCTCCTGCACTATTTCCCAGCATGATGGCTAATGTCCTGCTCTGAAAATTATCCATTAAAATTTTATCAATTTTGTGTTTTGGTGAGACAGTATGAGGAAATGCCACTGGAAAATTAGATTCCTGTTTGACATTGGGCGCCCAGTCAGCAATCCAATCCCATGTGTTTCTACTGAGACATTAGGATTTGATATAATTTTGGGCAGAAAACATTTTAAAATGAAACAATTGAATTTTCTAGATGGTCTTGGGGACCACTTAGCTTAAGAGAATACACTTACAAATCAAAAGCCTTTCAATCATTCTAAATATTATTTGGATGATATTTGCTTTATGTGTAGTAGCAGTTTGAATTTGTATTGAATGTTTGACTGGCTCGTGCTCACATAGATGATGTATGAAATTATTATTTCATATTTTTCTAGTGTTTGCATTGCAAGTGACATCTGGCTGACAGGAAGCTGGAGAAATGGGATATGAAGTGAATGCTGCAGTTACCACAGTATCATATTTATCAAAAGGCTTAAGTTTGGTCTGTCTTTGTTTAACATGTGAAACTAACAGCAATGAATAAGAAACAGCACTTTTTTTTTTTTTTAAACTGAGCTGCTTAGAAAATGAAAATAGATGAAGAAAAAATGTTAATGGTATTCTGTTGATTGAATTAATTTATGTTGACAGTCATGCATAGTGGCTGAAAGACAGTTCTCAGCTTGTATGGAGGGGTTGGTTTTGTTGCTATTATGCCTTTAGATTTTGGTTAATGTTATATCATTCATACATAGTATATCACAGATAGGGAAGTCTGGAACAAGCTACTGTAGCAGACTAGCACAGTTATTTTTAAAATTAAAGTGTTCAGCTACACAAGTTTAAGGGTGGGTTTAATTCTAATTGCATAATGACTTTGAAATGTACCTGTTGAAATCCTTTCTTTAACCAAACTCAGACCCCTAACACATTTTCATTAGGCCCTTGATATGTCTTGTACTTGTCTAATAGTAAATTGTTTCTTGACTAGAATAGAGGTTTCAAAAATTATTCTATTATTTTACAGTTTGAAATGTGGTATGAAAATTTATGATTCTTTAGAAATACGGCTTCAGCCTTTAAAAAAGGCATTTTAAAAATGCATGTGGTTTGGGAGGAAGCTCTGCTCTTGTGTTACAGAACAAAACCAAAAGTGATACAGTGAGATGTCCAGCTTCTGGCCATGCCCTGGCTTCTACTCTGACTAGAAGTGTCTCTTGGACACTTTTTATCACTGCCTTGCTATCTTTCATCCTTGCTGGTTATGAAGACTGTGGAATTTGTGTGAAGGAAACCCACTCTAGAAAACTCCTCTATTATTTCTCAACTATCCTGGAAGGAAGGAATTTTGGGGCTGTATGGATGTGCTGTTCAGAAGAGAAAAGCAAGAAGAGATTGTATGGGGATAGTGGGGTGGGTAGAACAGACTAGGAGGGGAAAAGTCTGCCTAAGAAAGACAGATGTCAAACTAAATAATCAAAAAATAATTCCATCTGTACTGTTGCCAAGTGATTTTCTGATCTATGAAGTTATCAAACTGAGAGTATTCAGCATCTTCCAGAACTTGGACCCTTCCTTTTAAACAAATAGACAATCCAGCTGTGTGGTCCAATTCACAGGTAGAAAGTACTAACAGTAATTTTTCTTTAAGTCTGCAATTGCAAGGTCTAGTTGGGAAACTTAAAAAAAAAAAACAACAAAAGAAAACGGATCAAAATTAAAAGAATTGAGGGCAAGAAATGCAAAGAAAAACAATCCCAAATTGTTCAAAGAGGAAAATTTTATTCCCCTAAGTGAACCTCAAGAACTGCCCATCTATTTACTGGTGGTATAGGGAGTTTTCCTGTCCTCCCTTGTTAGACACCAGCAGTGTGAATACCTTCACTCAATTTTTCTCTCTGCTTTTGCAAACGTCTCCAGTCAATAAAGGCTGGACTTATTCTTTGCCATACTTGCCTTTCCTTTTTGTTTTCTTGACAGACAATTGAGCAAAGATCACTGAGATGTTGATCACTTCAGACCAGCTAAAAAGAGTATCAGATTAGAGCATTCAGAGCAGTATGTGTTCTGGGTGTAGCAATGACAGAAACAGAAATGATCAGAAAAGCAAAGAGCTGATGCTGCAGCACAGTCTGAGGCTGGTTTCCTAAGCATTGCATAGTAGTTCTTTTCAGCAATTCTTTAACCTTGCAGAATTCTATATATCATTCATTGGAATATGCTTTGCATTTTTAGATTAAGATCACAAAGTATTTACCTTATAGTGGCTTTGGATGTTGTGACAAAGAATTGTCATGAGGAAACATTAGGTACCTTGTCACTTATGAAACAAAAAAAGAGAGTCTTTCTGAATGGGTACTGGTCACTGTTGCAATTCCCATGTGCTTGTATGGTTTGTTGTAGATGGATTAATATAAAACATAGTTTGCTTACCTGTTTTTCATGTTGTTATTTATTCTTTCTGAATATGACACCTTTTCTTGGGTTCCTTTAAAGCTCAAGAGAATGGATATCTATCATGCCTAAAGCATGTTACTTTGTTTTTCTGCAGTGAATGTATCCAAACTCTACTTGTGGGAGAGGTGGACTCCGTGGGCCAGGCCCCCTATCTAAAATTTTTACTTACTGTTTCTTTTCTTACTGACGGAATGATTCATATACAGACACATACAAGGTATCTTGAACCTCTGTTAAACAAGTTTGCAAGTGTTGCTGCCCCCTGTTGAGCTAAAATCACAGAAGTCTTCAATATATTTTTTTCACTTTAATTCAGCTTTGTGTGTTGTATTATGCTACATAGTATTCTGTCTCTACTTTGTGACTTATGAAACAAGGCTGTCCTGGTTTTTAGCCGATGTTATTTATGCTCTGTGATGATGTACACGTCTACTTCTCTGTCTACCTAGCCACACACTAAGATTTTATCAGCTGCTGGTTAAGATTGTTAGACTTCTTGTATGCCAACACAAACAAAGAGCAAGGAAATAAGTGGTTAAGTAATTCAGCACCCCATTTACACTACTCTCATCAGCTCTCTTTCTCAATCTCAGCTACCTCACTTCCAGTGACCACAGTCACACTGTTTCCAGCTTCATCCTGATCACATTAGTTTCTTCTGTCTATATTCAAGACAATGTTTCTTTGGTTCTGCTCCATGATTTTACACTTTCTATCTTGAATATTTGTACCCCAAACTAAGACATCATTAATTAAAAATTAGGAGAAGTCTGTAGATGATGGTTATTTGATAGACTGCAAGTTAAGAGCCGTGAAACACTTCATTGCATTCTTTAGCACTGTCCTTTGTGTGCTGAGTAGTGAAGCCATGCTTCTTCTTAATAGTTTGCATTTACAGTCTGTTTCACAGAACAAGAGTGGGTCAGACTTCCTCTATTGCTCTTTTGAACTTTCCTCAGCCTGTGGAGAAAACCAGGTTGGTCAAAGGTCTGATCCCTTTGAAAGAGGAATTTTGGCACTTAGTTCTGTGGGGGTGAAGATGAAAGTGACTGAAGGATACTCAGTATAAACAACCTTTGCTTTTCAAGAGAAGAGTAGGAGCACCTTCATATACTACAGGAACAGAGTTCTCTAGATCATGTTAATGTCAGTTGAAGTACTTGCAAGTGAATTTTGAGGCAATTTTAAGGAGTGATTTGTATATATAATAAGAACCAGAGAAAAAGTATTCACTTTTTGTTTAATGACTAAAACTAGTATTAACCGTGATAGACTTATGAACTGCCTGAGACACTTCAGTACAATAGCAGACACTGAATATATTTTTATTTAAAGTTTGCTTGGCAAAACACGGCAGGAAGGGGAAAAGAGGCAAATGGACATAAGCACACAAAGCCATAAACTGAGGGGTTTTTCCCCCCTCCCTTTTATTCCCAGTTCTTACCTCTGGAACAGTCTTTGGATAAACAGTAATCCTGAGGTAATGTACCATAATAGCAAAAGCTCTCTAAAGAGGGTGGAGTGGAAAAGAAAGGGGAGATTCTATGATGATAAATAAAGTCATTTCCCTTCAGCTTACCTTCACAAAGTTTTAGGGTAGTTTTAGAAGAGTGTTGTAAAAAAGAATGTTGCCTGCTTGAAACATTGCTTTCCCTAAAGGCAACACACTAGTGTATTAGAAGATACTTGTCCTCCTAGATGAGAAGAATTTCAATTCTTGACCATGGACATCCGAGGCTGGACTAAACAAAAAGTGTGGAAAGACCTCAGAAAGCCATTTTTACTCTCTATTATGGCTAAATGCTGTTATGACACATCTGAAGATATTGCTGTTACTGACTGATTTTGGCCTAATCTGTTTAACATTTTGATAGAATATTTGGTTTTTTTCCCCTCTTTATATTAGCTTTGTAAGGTTTGATTTCTGCTTTGTAATTGTTGTGCTCCTTTTTTTTTTTGTTGCTGTTATTTTTGTCCATATTAAGAAAAATAGACTTAATTTATAAATTTTTGGCTAGAATAAACCTACCCTGCCTACTTTGCAGGTGGTTACATAGCACTCAAAATAAAAAACAGAATGTGTAAAGTTGCCATAATGATGGTAATAGCTGTGAATTCCAATGATGATTTTAGGGATGGAAAAGTCCTGAGTGTATGATCCTTCCAGTATGTATGTTGGTGTCTGTTCCTTGTCTGTGGACTAATCCTTTTTGAAGCCTTCCATACAGATCTAATTTGACTCAAAGCTCATCAATCTGAGGAGCCCTTTAGCAACAGCTATTTTGAAGTCTAAAATCCTTTAGAAACACTGTTTCACCATCCAAGAAGTTGACTTTGGCTCAGATAATAGAAACCTTGTCACCTCAGAAACACAGCAATTGCATTTCATAGGTAAAATAAAATGGGATTTAGATCCTTACACCCTAACCATAGCCATGTGGTTGGAGACTGCTAAATTCACATGAGAATGCATGTATGTACTCCTTCTGACAACTCTCCCTTTCTACCTGCAATCACTTCAATATAATATATTTTCAAAGTCATCTTTCCTTGATCAGCTGACTACAGTATTTTATCATTTTGTAGTTTTTGTTTCCTTCATGGGTGAATACTTCACCGAATTGCATTTAATATCTATTAAGTTGGATTTTTAAAATATCAAATGGTTCCATATCTCATTATGTTGTTCTTCATAATTTGTTATTTCTTTCAATTTGATACCACTGCATACTTAGAACTTGATTTCTTTTCTGTCATCCCATCTGCAAACAGGATCCTGACAAGAGTCCTGCCTTTTGAAAACATAAACTTCCTGGGAATGACTGTTACATCCCTCTTTTCTTGAAGGAAGCATTTCTATTGCATTTATACTCTTCAGGTAGTTCTCAGGTAGTTCTTTCCAGGTATCCAAATCCTTTGTTTTTCACTTTCAGCATCTCTGATCTCAGAACTGCTCTGATGAGATGATGTGTTGGTTTTTTTGCCTAGTTGAGCTTTTACATTTACATCTGTTGGCACATACTTACACTGTTCCACGTGCTCTTTGGCTCCCTTGGTTCTTTGTCAGAGTCAATGACGGTGTTGAAATTTTGGCAGAATATTGAAGTAGATAACACAACCCACACTTCTGCTTTTTTCAGTGGGTCAGCTTCCTAATGACAAAAACTGCATAGTTTTGCAAAGTTATGGAAGGAAGAGTGGGCAAATCATAAGAGGTGTTGCTCATATTCTGTTCTGTTTCTTGAACTATGAAGTTTACCCTATTATGTGAGACTTTGGTCTAGAGACGTAACTGTGTTTGTGTTTGAAGATGCCCAGAGTACTCAGCCTACAACTACTCTGAAAATAAATATACTAATGTGGTAGCATTTGAATACTCCCATCCAGAATGATTTTCTGTGTTGATACAGATATTTTCGCATCTATATTATGCATAGCTGCTGTAAAATACAAAATTAAAAAAAAAAAGACATAAAATGGTCTAGAAGAGAAAAACAGATTTTTTTTTTTTTTGAATGGAATAAAAGTATTTAAAAAAAAAAAAAAAGTCTTGAGAAACCACTGCTTGTTTTGTAACTATTGTGGATAGTTATCCTTCCAGTCAGGGGTGGCTGGTGCATATACTTTTTTTTTTCCACTGAGGCAGCTTCAGTTTAATAACTGTTTGCATAGATGTTAGAGCAATTTGTAGACTGTGCAAATGCATGGTATAGGTATTTTAGCAGACTTGTACCAACTTGAGTGTCTAGCATTAGATATCAGATCCAAATATGCATGTGTCCAGTTAGAGTTAATGAGTTGCAATATTTTGTCGTGAACAGACTTCTTTACCTAGTTACAGCACTCAGACACAAATGCTCCTGTGGGGGCACAACTGCATTGTTACCTATTTGCAAAAGTTTTAAGGTGTATTAATGTCACTTGAAGCTCTGTGCATAAATGAGCTCCCTCTAGATATTTATTTAGTTAATTTTCTTCAGACTTCAGAATTGATATGTTCTACTCAGATGCACTTTTTATGATTGTTGTTATTATCTTGTTGGTTAACTATCATGTTGTTGGTTATTGGGTTGGCACTGCTGAACAGCAATTTGATTACAATACTTCAGACTAGAAAGAGTTCAGATGAACTTTTTTCTTACATTCAATTTTTGGGTTTAATATTTTGTTTCTGTTTCCCTATGCAGTTCATTTTTTTTAGCATTACACAATAAAACAATAATGCAAGTTTTATGTTTCTACATACACACATATATGCATGTATTAGTATATGTTTACTGTAGTTTGAGTTTGGGGACGATGTTCTTGTGAAAGAATCTGTACCAAAGAAAATCTGAAGCCCTCCATTTGCCTGCACAACATGACTACTAAGCCCTATTCCAGTATACCTTTTCTCTGCTGTCTTTCAAGTACAGTCATTTTGGGTCTGGATGTGAGTGTGTATAGGTCTCTAAGGTGGCTATACCACAACAACTGCCCCAAAATGGGACACTGATTTGTAAATAAAGCTGAGTTTCTGAATTCTAACTGCTGTCTGTTGCATCTGAGAAGTAATGAAGTTTCTGCCTAGACTGAAGGCACTGACCTAGAAAGATAAACAGGGAGCACATGTTTTGTGCCTGTGAATTACTGTTTGTGGTTTGCTTTGATAATTTTGGCCTTCATATAGAAGTAGTCACTTGTAGACAACTGGCAATTACTTTTGAGGCTGTGGGTATAATCCATTAATATCCCCTAATTTAATGCAACCGTCCAAATCAAACATTCTTCTGTTTTTAAAAAAGCCTGCAGGTAATGAAAGCTTCAGAACATTCATATGTGTAGTGTTACAGTAGAGAAGTCTAAATTCTGTATTCAAAGGCCTGGTAAAGTCCCAAGCTCATATTAATGCCACTTCAAGCTTCTAAGGGAATATTTTGACTGTTTGCCATGGGCCCTATTGCTTATGGAAAAGCAAGGAACTAAACTGGTGCCTGCTGGCTTTTAATACATCTTTTTAGGGGAGGCCAAAACTTGGGCCAAGGAAAATGGGGAACCCACCCCAGTGACTGTGCCTGATGACATTACCAGATGTGCCTAGAGAACAGAAAACTACATCTGTGAGGTTCTACAAATATCCACCCTGTGGAAAATGGTGGTACTGGTGGGAAGACTTCCTTGTGTCCAAGTATTTCTGATTAATCTGATATGGTAAATGTTAGGTTTTCCAAATGAGGAAACAGCTCTTTTCATTCCTAATTTGGAAGATTTTATCCTGTGAGACCTGGAGAATATTGAGTATGGATTTCCTGTGTTATATCAGAAAATCTGACCATAGTTCAGTGAAAATGTAAAACACTGTTCTTCCATTAGTCCGTATTAATTTCATTAATCCATATTACAGAGTGTAAGAAATCTCATCAGTAAATTACCTTACAATTGGCAAATAGATAGAATGGGATCCTCAAATTCATTTTTCTTACCTGGATGTCAGAACTCTATAAAGTTAGACTGCAAGGTGTCTGCCCCTGTGATCACTCTCATACAGGGAGATCAAACCATAAATGACTTAGAAAAAATCAGATGTAGGTAAACAGTTCAAAATGGGCTGAGGGGACTTTAAACAACTTCATTCTTCTCTGTGCTTTTAATTGCTTCTTTGTGCAGTCAGTCTGTTAATAATCTGTTTGTGTTGTTTATTATTTCTGAATCTTAGTTTACTTAGCCTGTATATAAACTCTGTCTCCTTTTGGTATTGCTGCATCATATTTCTGAAAAATGAGATCATATTGCTATGGAAGGAAGCAATATGGAGAATGCCACTTTTGTATTTTTCCAGTCTTAATGTTCCCCTCAATGACAGGAAGAAATCACTAATAAATATAAATTTGATAACCTTCAGAAAACCTTTTACTGAACAGTCTTGATTTCTGATTTGTGCTAGTTTAAGTCATTCCATTTGCATACAAAAATAATCTCTCTTTTTCCCATCTGTTATATTATTGATTTACATCTTTCAGGTAGTTATCTGCAATGGTGCACACAAACATTCATAGTTTAATACTGTCATTTTGAGCTGATTTTCTATAGTCTATTGAATATAAACCATGAAAAATTTAAGATACATTCCACCTTCTTTTAAAAGTTTATTACAAACTTTGGAAACGAATTGTGTTTTACAATAATGGATACCTTTACATTCTTTTTTGGTGCTCTGTATTTTTCTGACACTTGATAAATATCACTCTGTAGACCAATAAATAGTAATTTTGAAGCTTAGACCTTGATTGCTTTGTTTAGATAACTCTGTGTGTGTAATCATACCCACAGACTTTGAGTCATAGCCTGCCAAATCAGAGGACAATAACTGGAAATACTTCTTCCCAATGGCTGGCTACATGTTGCCACAAGTGAGATAGTAGGTAGTTTTAGCACACTCCTCCTGGTTGGCAAGTACCATCACAGATGGTGTTAACCATGTCTTCATGGTATCCTCAGCAGGTGAACTAAATATTGACCTGCAGTCTCTGGATGGCCTTCTGAAGTCAGTGGTGCATTGGAGATAGACTGAGAGTATCACCTACGTTTAAAATGCCTCTTGAGTCATCTCACTGCGAGGGTGAGTTGAAATTAGTATGTATTAGGTACTCCACCCAAACATGCCTACTGTGTGCAGATGGAGCTCAAGTTATATGCAAAACTGGAGTTACAGCTCAAGCTGATACAGAAAGACAAAGCCCAATGTGAGTTTGAATAGATATTTGTCTCTAGTAGAAGGTAAATACTCTGAAAAACATGCTATGATTGGTATGAGACAACCAAGTCAATATAGCTGAAGTCTAGCTTGCTTGTCTGTTCATCTCTGAAAATAGCCCCTTCTGTCTGTTGGTGAATGAAATAGTTTGATTCCCCTTAATTACAGTACAGGACAGTGGAATGCACCAGCCTCCCTTTCTACATGCACAGTTCCTCTCAGCTCTGAGGAGCTTCATCTTAACAATAGTGCTGCACACCATTATGTCCAAAGGTAGTCAAAAGTTTGGAAGGACTTAAGGGAACACTAACAAAAATTTATTAAAAAGTTGGAAATACTCTATATGAGAAAAGAGTAAAAAGAAATATAAATAGGTTGGCTGGCTGACGTATTCTGGCAGTTTATCTGAGGAAGCCTCACAGTAGTGACATCTGTTAGACTATAGACATGACTGTCAATATTCAGGAAAATGGACTCTTTAAAACTGTTGTCTGTAAGGCTGGACTTGCTGTAGTCCTGGGTTACTCCACAACAGAAGTACTTGTGTGACTTAAAGCTGGACAGATCACCAGGAGCTGAGCTTTCATTTTACTGCACTGATGAACTGCTGGTGAAGGCTTGATGTCCTGTGGTTGCATCTGCCCTAAGTCCTTGCCTTTTCAGTTGGTATTTCTAGTAAGAATAGGATGAAGACCTGCTGTCACACCTCTGTGGTGCAGAAAGTCAGAAAACTTTGTTTCATTATAGTGGTGTCATCAGCAGATGAGGAACTTCAGAGAAGTCTTAAAAGACTAGTCTTTAAAGGATTAAACTCCTTCAATGGTAAGGAAGGAAGTCTTTAGCTGGAGAACATAAATAAACATCTTAGTATTAAAGAACTGAAGGATTACTGATCGCATACAGAGATAACAGCATATTTAGCATCTTATTATTCCTCCAGAAGGAGAAGACTGTTTCTCGATCAGACACTCTTAAGTGTTTAGTAGCAAGGAAAACTGAGGTTTAAAATAAAACACAGGTTTCCCTATGCTGTAGCCAGGCAGGGAGGGGGCTTAGATCTGAAAGGAGGAAGGCCACACTTGATGCTGTAGGGTAAGAATATTTTACCCTTTCCCTTTGGGAATGGTGGAAGCCCTATTAAAATGAGTAATTTCAAATTTAGACTGAATGAAGCACTTCAGAATTTACTATGGGGAACAATCCAGTGTTGGCAAGAGAATGAACATAATGACCTAATACTGTAAAGACTGTCTATCTCTGTTTCCTGTAGATCTGTGAAATGTCTGACTTTTGCAGGATTTGATTCCGATGTGACCACCAAGAAAACAGAATGAGGAAAGTTTTCTTATTCTTGGTGTGAGTGTAATGTTCCCACATTTCTTCATGGTAGTCCTAATCTAAGTGATCTGCAATCCTTGAACACAAAGCCTTCAGGTTTAGCTGGGGCAGGTTGCAAACTGCTGAGCCCTGCTAAACATCCTCAGAGCTGCAAAAGGCACAGGGTTCTTAAGCTTTTATTTGAATAGGCTGTAGCTATTATTAAAATAACCTTCAAGTATTGACTCAAAATCCCTTCACACTTTGCTAAAATTGTGCCGAAATTTCTGTCATTCTCACTAATATGTTTCATTTTCTTTTCCACATGCTATACTTAGCATTGTGAGAATTTCTTCCTCTTCTACCTTCTGTATATTTAAAAACTGTTGGTGCCATTTTCCTGAAACAAATAAGTGAATTTTTCCCTTTGATCATTTTCTCTGTTCTTATTAAAAAGTACATTGCATTTAAAGCCGCCTGTTGTCTATTGTTGTTTAAATGACAAGTCCATATTGGGTGCTTTAAAAGTTTGCAGCTACAAATGGAAATGTCTTTAACTATTTATAATCATCTTTGTTTAAATTGTCTTTACATGTAGAAGCATGGTAAGTGAGGCACAGAAAGGCATTGAAAACAGCATCTTGTTTAAAAAGTCAGTGTTTTTGTGAAATGGACCCGTTCTTACCAAGGACTGAGGAAGTCTTTTATTTTTGTTTGGGTTTGTTTTTTTCATCAGCATATGAAATATTTACTTGTTAGGCAGTATCAAGAATACCCATTTTCTATAGTGCTGTACCAGCCCAACCCATCAATGTGCTGGTTAATTAAGTGTGACCTAAACCAACTTGACTTGAGCTCTGCATTAAATGCACAAAACCCATTTGAGCTGACCAGCAGCAGAAGTGGTACTCAGAGAAATTGAAAAGGATTTCTCCCAAATGCTTTCTACTTACTTACAGCACTCAAGTAATGGCTGAAGATTAGCATATGACATGACAGATTACATTAAGTCATGTCTTTCCACTGCTTTATGACAGCACTATCACATTAGCTTCTTAGCACTGGCACATCGAGGCATGCAAATGTTTTCAGACCCTCTTATTCAAATCTACAAGCTGACATGGCAGCCTTGATATGATTATTAGTCATTTGAGAGACTTTAATTCACGTCATCAGATAACAGGTTCTGCTAAAAGGTTAGAGAAACTGTCTGCTTTTAATGAAGCCCTCAAAAAAGACCCTCAAAACCTCCCTGCTCACAGAGAGCCTGATTTGACTTTATTGACAAGATCCCCCTAAGAGTGAACTTGAGTTGAATAAGTAAGCAGGCATCTAGAGTGAAAAAAACACTGACTTCATTTAAAATGAGACCAAACTGAGTTGAAGTCCTATCTTTCTGCCTCCAATTTTCTCTTTCTGGTTGTATCCCAGCTTTAAAGACAAAGTGCTCTACCTGGAAAATGTTTTCAGCATATGATGTTGAATGAGGAAAGGTGGGGCAAAGACTGGCTGGATACCTTAGTGGCAGACTTTCATTGTTATACTGAGTGGAAGGTCCCTGCTGCTTACCACGAAGGGTTAACTGATGCCATCTTGTCACAAGGAGCTGTGCAGCACAGTTGCAAATTCTGTTAGTGCTCTTTTAGTCTGCATGTATTAACATCACTTCATATTCAGATATTGTTTTATGTTAAATCATGGTGAATTTACATTCCAGTGGAAATACCCTGTAAATTAGTCACCCATAGATCAGTGGTAGTTGGCACAGGGTGAATGAGGTGAGAGGTGATGTTCTTCCTGGGCAGGTAGAAAGGAAGGTAGGCCTTTACCATTAAAAGGGATACTTGTTGCTAGAGCAAGGATTTCTCTTTGCAGGTGGTGCAGGAATATGGTGCTGATCCCAGCCAGCATTGCCCCCAGACCAAAGATATGTATCACAAAATTGAAAAAAAAATAAATCTGAGTTCTTAAAATCCCTTTTCATCCGTGTCACAGTGGCCTCTGCATCAGCAGAGCTGATGTCTAGATAGTACTGCTCAGACTACTACTGACTTCCAGAAAGCTACTGGTGTCTCTGTACCTGGAACTCATGGCAGGCTTTTGTTACCCAATCCCTTATGGTTGCCTAAGGAGGAAGCTGAAGCTTACTTATGGACTTTGTGAAGCACCCAGTTTAGAGATCACTTTGCTTATGCTTCAGATTTTCTCTTGATCCTTGCTTGGTTTGCCTCTTAGCAGTATGCTCATTTGGAAAGTGGTAGAGAACTGTACTTGAATTTGCAGATGTTGTGTATTTAAGCTAATTGTTACAGCTGAGTTTAATTTTTTTCTTTGAAAAGCCAGTTCAGAGTCCCTAGTATAGGACTCACACTTTGGTTATTAGGACATGCATAGTCTGAGTTTGAGACAATGATTGACTGCAGCTGATTCACCTCATTGTAAAGGATCTGGTTTTTACCACCTTTCATGTTGCCTCTCAGTGTCACCTCTATAGCACACATCCTCCAGGAACTCTGATTTTGTTCCTCTGGATATAAATGGGCCAGGCACAAAACAGCTCAGTTCTCTATACCAGCTTACTAAACCCTCTTGTCTTTATTTGCCTTTGCCACTCCTGCAGCTTTGGTCACAGTGGTCCTCTCAGATCCGATCAACCTGTTCTGCTTCTTTTTCCATGTCTTCCAGCTCTCTTTTTATCTGCGAAAAATCGATGGTTCTTAAGTACTACCAGTCTAATCTGACTGTACGTCATCCCATTTCTTAGGGATAAATTGACAGGATGAGCAACAAGGCAGTGGAGCACCAGCTCCTTTTTTAATGCTCCCACCCTTTTTTCCAAGAGCTTTTCTGTCCTTAACTACAGCTCCTCATCACAAGACTCCATTTCTGTGCTTTACCATCATGGGCCAACCTTTTTTTGTGTCTGCTTCACTGATTCTCCATCTCCTCTCATATCTATCTTAAGATGCATTTTTCAGCCTTGCTTATGCTTGTTAATTTCTATCATTGGATTTATGATCAAGTACTTTAATTTATTAATCAGATAATGTCTTTGTAGCTGCATTATGTAACTTAAACCATTATTTTATATAACTTTGCGCAGTGTTTTGGACCACAGTTTGTATGAAGGTTACTATGCAACAGAGTTACAGTGCTTTTTGCATGTTTTTTCTCTGAAACAGTAATAAAAAAAATCTTCTATTACATTATGTTATGTCATTGCTCATAAATTAATTTGCAAGACTGAAATGAAATATTTAGACTTCAGTCTTGCAGACTCTTCCACATGAGTTCTCCTACTGACCTTGAAGAGGATTGAAAAGATTTAGGCCTGTTCATGGGACACTTCAGTAACTGATGATATAGGCAAATAAGGGGGTTTGGGCAGCTCTCTCAGGTGTACCTGTGAAGCTTCCTACCTATAGCAAGAATAAAGGGATGCAGAATTATGATAAAAGACAGGGCATAACTGTAGCAATAGTTTTTCCTCATCACAGAGTAAGTGTAGGGGTTCTCTTACCACAGATTATCCTTGAAGTTGTATACCAGATTAGGTAAAACAAATGAAGGAAAAGGTTAATATCCATATATATGTACGCCAATAGTATGTATTAGTAAAGATAAAAATATGTACCTACTGTGAGTCCTCATAGCACAGGCAAAATCAGTCCCAAAATTATTCTTATGAGATTTGACATGAACTAGCCTGGCTGAAGATGTTTATTTTAAGCCATCCATGATTTCACTGGGCTGGGTACTTGCTGTGAAAAGGAAGTTCCATACATCTTTTTCCTGCAGCTCTACCGGCAGCAGAAACCTTAAGTAAACTTTTACTGCACTGTGTGGCACTGGGTGTCGAGATCCAGCACCACCATCCCTGCTGTCAGTGAATGTGTTGGTGCTGGTAAAAGCCTGAAGTCCTCAGCCTGGCACAATCCCAAACGCAGCTCCATCCTGCTTTATGGGTTGATTTCAGCAGCAGAGGGAAATAACAGGAAATGGCTTCTAAACTGGAGGTTCCAGTTGTTCCTTCAGCTCCAGTCCTAGGAGGGTTTATCGTAGCTGCTGACTGTATTAGGACATGTCTGACCTGCTTGCATTTCCTCTGTAGATGTATTCCTGATCCTCATTTGTCTTTTCTGAAACACTTCAAGTAGAAGACTGGGATTAGAGAAACACAAATTATTTTAAAAGCCCTGCTGAGTCTCTGCATTTTTGCAGACAGTTCTGTACTTGCAGTTATTTCCATCTTGTAGTTTAATACAAGCTAGAAAATCCATACTGCTTTGCTCCCCTCTGCCTATTTCTTCTGGAAGGTATACATGTCGATCAATAAAGAATCTATCTCCCCCTTTTCATTACTTCTAGCCTCCTGCCATACTCATATTCTCCTATACACAGGTTATGAACAATCCCACTGTCTCAAAATTATTTTAAATGTAATTTAGGCTAGAATGCTGCAGAGTGACAAATGCTAGTGAGTTGAGAGGGTTTGTTCACCAGAGGCTGCAATCTCTTGCGACAGCTAACTATGGCTCTAATCTTCATTTGCACTTTCCCAGTCCTGTAACAGATTGCATTTCTCTCGCCCTTTCTCTCCCTCTCTGTTATTAATTCTTCACCTTTAAAAAGATTAATACCTTTCAAGAAATGGACTTGTGTGCTGATTCAACTATTCTGAGTGCTAATATATGGAGCCCACAGCACTGAGAACAGCAGTTTGATATCCACCACCTGATGGACCTTGATGTACAGCCACTGTTATCTCAAGTTTTCATGGTTTGTGAGGCTTAACACTTACTGTACTTGTGTAAAAAGGTGCTGCTAGTGGGAATGAAGGAATTGCTTTAAGAGGTAAGAGAACTACAAAATAGTTTTAGATTAATCCTACGTGCTAGTCGTACATTTCAATGTTGAAGGGCTGACCTCAGTACCTGGATTTCTTGTCAACAAAAAAGCTCTCAGTGACCTACCTAGGAATCAACACAAATATAAGGTGTGATCAAAGGGAGCGGCTGAGGTAAGTGGCAGAAATAGCAGGAATCACTTAAATTTGGCCTGTACCAGAACAGATTATGATGTTGACTTCACAAGGTATCAACTCTTTCTCATTGCATTATGCTATTGCTGATATAGAAATATTTCAAGTTGTCTGGCACTGAAGTCTTCTAAGTAGGAATTTGATAAAAATCCTCATCTTTAATATCTTGCATTCAAATATCCTTTAGCAATCTTAGCAGTCATGAACATAATACTTATTATTACTTGTGTCTAAATGTGCATAAAAAAATGTTTTCGTTAAAAACAATTTTTTACTGTTGTTATACTCATTTCCATTTAATTTTTACCATCCTGGACTGGTTTACATATAGATCTTTCTGTCATTTTAATCTGTCTGTCCTTCATACATCAGTTCTAAGGCCTTGTGTGATGTAGGACAGATGACTACCAACTCCATCCCAGCACATATGAACAGATGTATTTTAACTAGCTGACCTGAATACCACGTGCATTTCTATACTACCCAGTTCCATGCTGTGAAATTATTTGAGCTTTAAACAAGCTTCTCTGAGCATAGTGGACTCACTGAGTGCTGAACAATGGTGGGTTATATATTTCTGACACTGAACTGCCTCAGATGCCCCAACACACATTGCATTCTGAAGTATAAACATACTACTTATTTCAGATTTCATCAGACTTATTTTAAACATGAATTAGCTGGTGGATGTGGTGCCTAAACAGTTCTTTAACTGTCCTTTCAAAATATATATTTAAATCCTAGGCTATGTATGACTGAATTTGATTTAGCACTTGATCTTAAACCACAGTTCAGTTTAAGTGAGCCAGTAATTGGGTTTTCCTCACAGTGACAGAGGATCTCAGAATGAAGTTGCTTTGACAAATATCGTGGGTGTTATATTTTTATAGCATGAAACTTTACCCTGTTGTCACTGATGTCAAGGGTATCCATTGATTTTACTGAAGAGTGGAAGCAACCCCACAGCCAACAGAGCTTTAAGACACAGCCTAGCAGAAATAATTCCTTGGGAAGGTGGCATTGTCCAAAATACTCTTGGCAAAAGGAGCTGATTTAGAAAGCAGCTCCCACTTTTTCTTGGTGATGTAGTACAACATATTTGATAAATGGGTGTGCTATTAGATGAAGCTGGTATGGCCCAGAGTTGAAATTAGCTATAGACCTTAAAAATAAACCAATATTGATACACCTCTAGAAAGACAATATTGCCATATTAAGGGTTGGCATTCGTCTTACGCATTTCTGTGGATATATGAGTGTATGCATATGTGCCCATACAGTGTGTGTAATCACACACATGTACAGGTTATATTCCTAGTCTGTTGGGCAGATATCATCTTAAGGTCAGTAGAGGGGGTGCTTACCTTTACAAGGCACTTGTCTGTGCCTATACTTTGTCTTCTAGTATCTCTTGAAAGCTCTTGTCTGCAAAACTGCCTTACCCTGCTGTCTGTGTGGTAAAGATTTCAAAAGAAGTTACTGTGTGGTGGTAGGAACTGCATACTGCTCTACATGAGTCCCTGTAGCACAGTAGAAAGTTTGTCTGAGGCAATTGGATGTGTTTTTTAGGATATGCCATCCTTTCCTTTTGCTTGCTGTACCTTTGAAGTCAACAGGCACAGAAGGGCTCTTGTTAATGTCTTCCTGCAGTGGTAAAGGACCTGAGCAAAAGTGCTGGCAATGAGCACACCTGGGCAGGACCATTGCTGCACATGCTATGGCTGAGCATGTTTAATGGCACCTAACAGCCTATATTCTATTAAGAAACCAAACCAAAACAACAAAAAAGTCTCTTTCCTGAGTTGTTTGGGTTTTTTGTTGTTTGTGTAACAAATGCAATTTGTTGCTCTGTCATTTCTTATTTGCTTTATTAAGCCTTATTTGGAGATTTTTACATAATAGCATAAATGTAGTGTTTTAAAGGGGGGAAGTTTTTGATAAAGAAAAAAGTATTTTTTCTTATTTATTCTCAAGATTGTGTAGAAGGTTTATAGTTTCATACGAACCTGGAATTCAGAGTGATGCTGGGGCTGGAAAATGCACTCCAAGAGGATCATGGCAGGGCCCCAGCATTGCTGGTTTGAGATAGAAGGTGATCAGTTAGAGCAGAAGACAGAAGTCAGTGTGGAAATCCTCATCACATGGTGCTAAAACTTTACAAAAGTTCAAAAATGATAGGGGAAGATCAGAATTGAGGGAGTGGAATGCATCAAGGATTACTGTAGAGCTAGTGTTGCTGCTGGAATAGTATTCTGGAGAAAAGTTACTAGATGCTTACCTCTGTTCCTGTGTCTGCTGGAGATTTTCAGAGTCAGGATACTTGACCAGGTGGATCTTTTATCTGACATAAATAATACAGCAAAAAGAAAGAAGCCTGGAGAAATAACTACCTTATTTTACTAAAATATTTAACTACTTCTTTATTCTTGTTGTAAATGCCAGAATGATGTCAGGATAGACCCTCTTATCTTCTAGGCTGTGTCTATTCACAGGCTTCTTGGAAAATCTAAATGATGATTCTATTAGAAATGTGACTGTCAGAGTAATATGTGTTCAGGCCCTAAGAAAGAAGGTGTTGCTGGTATGGATAGATACAATTGCACTATTTCAATAGCAACCATGAGCCAGAAAGCTATTAGAGCTCTTTTGTTAGATGATGGATAATATTTTCTTTTAAAACTAAGCAGAAGGTAGTCAGTGTGATCATTTAATGACGGGGCTGTTCATTCACATCTAAGGAACTGCTGGTTTAACTCCATCCCATTCCTTTCTGGGTGTGATGTATTGGTGGAATTCTAAGGGACATCCAGTGGGATGGGAGGGGGAAGCAGTGTTAATCCTTTACTGCTCAAAGGAAGTCCTAAACACAGCTGCACAGTAGTGATGATAACAGACCAAAACAGCATCCTGTCATTTAGGTGCACCTTTTGATTAGATGGAATCATCCAGAGGAGACATGAATCCTCATCCACTTGCTTAAGACAGAATATACCTCCATGACCTTCAGCTGCAGATTCTTGTCATGTTTGGAGGCCCAGCAAAGGACAGATATTAGAGACAGCAACTCACAAGGAACTAGCATGTGGCTGTAATTTGGGCTTGAAGGAAAAGGTGCTGTAGAAGAGAGAGAGGACTTGCTGCTGGGAAAGGCTGAAATAACTAAAATACACCACTAAACATGACTTAGAGGCTGCGGCAGAAGAGAACCCCTTTCCATTTTAGCAATTCCCAAGTGTTTAGTGGTAGTTCATTCACTTCATGATAAAAATGAGATTTGAGGTAACACATTTTACAAGGCTTGTTAAAACTTGACAGAAAAAAAAAGTTGGCCTCTAGCACAGCATGTTGTGAGCTGAAAGAAACAAGCATGAGAGGGAGATGGGAATTAGAGCTCCTTGGAGAGGAGAATCTCAAGGGTTTTACAGATACCAGGTCAGTCAAGAAGGACCACAGAGAGACAAAAAGAGAGATTTTGTGATAGCTACGAACCAGGTGCGCTGGGAGTATGAAAGTCTGAAGGACACACTGATACCTGCAAGGGCTGGCTAGAGGACACAGTCAGCATAGCAGATAGTAGATGCCTGCTGAGATTAAAAAGTATGGAGAAAATCAGATAAAAAGCATAAAATCTGCTATGTAACAGTTAGCAGATTTTAATGCCTGTTTTTTTCAACCACAGGCAGACTTTAAACTGATCTAGTTCTTACTGGGTTTTGTCATTTTTTGCAAAATTGTTAGAAGTTTGCATTTCCACCTTCTAAACTGTAGCTGGATTCTGGATAAACACAATGCTTCTGTTTCTAAGCCTGCTAAACCCTAAGATATTAGCATTCATCTTGCTGCTTCTCCATCTGCTACTGCTGGTCCATGTTTGCATATGTGTAACCACCACAAACTCACCAAAATATACTACCTCAAAAAGTGATTCAGACCAATAATTGTGCCCTGAGGTGTATAGCTGAACATTCATTTCAGAAAAATGAACAATTCCAATAAGTGAACTCGTGTGTATCATATACAATCAATCCTTTTCAGAAGACTTAAAACACTTAGAAGAAAATATAACCCTGCTTTGTTCAAACTCAGTGTGTGTTTATAAAAGTAACTGAGTAATGGTCTTGAGAGGCCCTTTAATATATTCATTGTAATAAAAATGACAAAAGTTTGAGGAAAAAATGGTTGCATTTGCATATATGCAGAGGAAAACAATTTTGAAAATTTGAAAAAAATATAATTCAACCTATTCCAATCATAAGTATTACAATTATGTGAGTGATGTATGATATACTTCATGATATACATGAGAAATTTACTGTAACAGTTCAGGTAGTTTTCATAAGTAGGCTTCTTAAGAGTGCTCATTTCAGACTGCAGACAAATGTCTGTATTTAGTTTCTAATAGATAGTTTTGTAGAAGTTCTGTCCATTCAGAATACAGAGTATATCACATAATATTCAAGCTTGACTTAAGGCTCCATATAATTTAGAAAACAAAGTTTGACCATAAGTATTGTGATAGTTTTATAGTTCTATTTTTGTAGGAACATTAACTTGCCAGTCTGTTCTATACATGGATCCGTACCCATAGCTGTAATTCATATATAGATATTCATATATAAATGTGCAAGTTTCTTAGAAAGACATTTTATTCAATAGGTATCAAAGGTTTTTAGTTAAGTATGATCACTGTCTCCACAGGTGGGGAACTTTTGCTATGAAAGGCTTTGTAGATTTGCTGAAGACCTAAAAGTAGTTCTCAACACTGAGTGGTGGTTTTATGGAAAGTTTTTGACAGCATATGACAAACCATATTCTGCTGAATATTTGTGCTTTGGTCTCTCCAAAACTTTCTTAAAGGTGTGCTGTTATCCCAGAAAATTCCTATGTGTGTAGGAACAGATCTGTAAGTGTTAGCTTATTAAAGTTCAGTTGGAGGCTTTTCACCTGAAGTTGGGGGTGGAAGGGAAAATCCTATGTTTCATGTGAAGATCCATCAATCCATAGCAGAGAAGAGGCAACTGACAATGAGAAAATAATAAAAGCTATAAATATTTTTAGATTCTGGTCCTACTGTAAATCTTATGCAAAATTAAAACCCTGTACTGAGTTACTTTACTTGCTGAAAAGTATCTCTAATGCCCAATATACATATAGACCAGAAGTGTATATATGCATGCATATAGATGCAAATGTGTGTATAAAATATACCTATGTACCAGCATGCACATGTTATATTTTATTATCCATCCTGTCCTTCCTCTCATTGAGGCAAATCATAATCCACATTTTCCCCTTCTTTTCTTGGGCTTCAGTTTTTAAGCAACCTTTGTACTCCATGGATTTTGCTTTTACAGCACTTTCTATAGTGCCAACTGCAGTTAAGTGTTTATTTAGGAAGCTTAATTGAGACTAGCAGGAAAAAAAAATCCTCATTACTTTTTAGAAATAATTCTTCTATCACTTTTTATTTAAGTGTGATGAGTATGATACTGTTGAACCTGCAGCATCAATGGTGATGAGATTAAAAACCTGGAGATTTTGTCTGCCCTTTAAAGCAGCTGCAGGTTTTTCTGATGAGATTCCACCCAGGAATTGTGAGTTAGGTTAGTCTTGGTTGTGAATAGCCAGTAGCTTTCACACAGACATGTCCCGGTGGTGGGCTGGACTACTACACTGGGCCTCAAGGCAGCGTCTGCAAGGTAGGGGGAAATGTCTGATTATCACATAGATGGTCCACTCCTGTTTGAATTGTTACTTATTAAGTGAAGATCAGCAGGTAAAATGGTCTTCGTACAAAATGTTCTGCCAGCCAGTGATTTCTGGAATACAACCCTTCACCTGATTTGCAACCCTGAGGAATGTAAGAGAGGTCAATTTAGAGGTGATAAAGCCTCAAACTCTTGGCTGTGGTGAGGAATTTTCTCTTTCCCACTGTGGCAGTTTTCTAGCTACTCTGTGTTGCTCAAGCCAGCTGAAAAGCAATGTGGAATACTGTATATTGAAGTAGATTATGCTCATGAGAAAGTTATCTTCTAGTTGAAATCCAAAACAAAGGGACATGCTAAAATATAGTCACGATATTGTGTACCGGGTTTAAGTGCACAAATCTTCATAACAGCAAATCGGGAAATTAGTCATAAAAATCCAATTTACCAATAACAGTTTGTGCCTGTAAACTCTTGAGCACCACTTTGAAAATGGCCAGTATAATAAAAAGAGGGTAATCAGGTTGGATGGAAGCAATGGTAATCAGTTTTATCTAGTAAGCTTTGGTAAGGAATGTTTGTGCTCATGTTCAGTGTATAACAGGACATTGTGGTATTGATGGAGTTCTGTTTCTAGAAAAGAGCTGGGTCTGGTTCCTCTGTGTCTTCATTTAAAAAAAAAAAAAAAGCAGAACAAGAATACTACACTGGAGCAAAATTCTGGCATGTCATCTTCAAAATTCTGGCAGGTCATCTTTAGTAATTGATTGCAACTATAGCCTTTTTTGCTTAATTTCTTTTAAGCTTCTGGCTGACTTGTCACCCTTTCCTGAGCTGCATGGGTGAAGAATGTGTTTTAAGCAGGCTGGATACAAGTAAACAGAAAAGACAGGGTGTTCCCTATGGATCAGTGTTCTCTGTGGAAATGTTTATTTTACTTAATGTTACTTATTTTAGTATTGAGGAGTTGTTAATGTGGTTCTGAGGATAATCAGTTTAGGCAGAAGTTTGTGGGGCAAAAAAAGTAGATTTTAAATGTCAAGTTATATTTACAGAAATTGCAGCTTAGATTACATGTAATTGACAGTGTCCTTACATTGACAAGTGAGATAGGATCATCTTATTTTCAATAGTCTTTTATGTTTAAGGTGTTTCTTTAATGGTTTGGATTGCGGCTTAAAAACAGAAAGCCTGTGCATGTGCTTCTGCTTGCTAGGGTACTGCAGACTTGATTTCTGAGGTTGCTGACAGCTTCTGAAAGATTTAGGAACTGTCAGCAGGAAACATTCCCGTAGAATCTGTACTGTGAACTTTTTCTGGAAAAACAGCATCATTTAGCAGGTAATATATCTGCAATAAAAATACAGTTATGCAATAATGGCTCATTAATATGGTCGATCATAACATGGTCTTTTCTATTCAATTTTAAAAAAAACTTGTGGAAAGAAATAAGTTCCTACTCAACTAGCTGGTGAACTTGGTTATTTTTGTATATTGTTGGGTTTTAAGCTTTGAAATAGCTATTTGATTTGGATGAGAGATAACATTTAGTCGTGACATTTGATTTCGGCATAAACAGATTTCCATTTAGGTTTCCATTAAAGTACAATAGGATTTTTTTTCTTTTTTTTTCTTCTTTTTTTTTTCTCTTTTTTTTTTTTTTCCTTTTTGAATATGCTAGGAACTGCTGGAGTACTTTGGTATGTAACTGCTAATTTATCCTTTGCCTCTTTACGATCTTGTCAGTGCTTCATGTCTTCCATAGTTTTTCTAATCTAAAATAATCCCAGTGAAATCCTTTGATTGTCTGTTTGGACCCGATCCATTTCTAAAGCAGGAATGTAATGGGCTTTATGGCACTTACTTGGAAGTAATTTATCCAACAGAGTGAATATAGATACTTGTTTTAATAAGAATATGCTTTATGGTAAGTGGAGACGGCTATTTAATTAGCCAAAGGGAAAGTAGTTCATGATACAATCTGTTCCAATCATTTTGGACATTAAACAAAAAGTCAGACAAAGTTATTTATGTACATGCACTTTATTTGCAGTTGTTTTGTGCAACCTCTTGGTAGAACTTTACAGCATTATCTGGATAAAAAATGTGGATATGTATTTCTTTTTTAAAAAATGTAAACAGGAGCTTCACTTATTGCTGTCAGTGCTTCAAGTGTGCATCTATTAAGCAGTTGACAGTGGCAGCAATGCTCAGTTTATCCTGGATAAAATGCTCTTTCCACATTTGGTGGTTTTCATCTTTCTGGTGTGAAGGCTGATATAAGATGCTATAAAAGCATTACATTCTGCTTCCTTCTAATGTGGATTTTTTCTATTGCCTTGAGGTGCCTATTGCATGGATAAATAAGATGTATTTCTGAAGCACAAGGATTCCCACGCAGTGCTGGAGAAGCTGCTAGGATTTTAGGAGGGATCAGAGCAGGATTTGGAAACTAAATGGGAACATGCTTCCTTCAGTTCTTGTGATTGTATTGAGTACTGGACTTTTGCTTCAATCTTTGTGTAACAATCTGCAGGAAGCGTAGTTACAAACCTATAAACAGCAAAGGAGGAACAGTGTGCAGGCGTTATGGTGTTCTGTTATTTATGAGTATGAAATACTTAGTTGTCAGAGTGTACTAACTACAATGCTTCATTTTCTTGCAAAATTGTCTTTCTTTAAGGGACTAATCCATAACCTGTTTGATTTGATTTAATAACTTCTATGGACTTCAGTGGTCTTTGGATCGTGCGTCAAGGAAGGAAGGAAGGAAGGAAGTTTCATTTATCCAAACAAAGTTGGAGCTACTACAAATACAAGACACTGTTGAAAGGTCTCTGAATGGGCACGGGGTGCTTGCCTTATCAGTGGTTGTAATAGATATTAGTAGTTGGCAATTTCGTTTCCCTGACCATCATTTTGTCTGTAGAAAATCTTCCATGGTCTTTACACTCAAGCAGATCACCAGGATGTTCCTGTATAACTGATTTCATATGTGATTTGCCAGTTCAAGGAGCCCAACCAGCATTTTGTGTAGTAAAGCCTTGTGCTGGACAGGCACAGTATTTTCTCAGCGTTATGATAAGAGACGCAGATAACAAATACACTCATTGAAGAGGAATGCCTGTGGCAACAGGAGTGAAGTCGCAGGGCTAAGTTTATTTAGTGCAAAGAAAAATATAAAATTAAGGAAGTGCTTTTCTTACAGTTCCAGCTTCCAACCTCATTTACAGTAAGTTGGAAGAGTTTTTGATATAAGACAGCGGGTAGTGTGTGCTGACAGTTTCCCTCCTCCTCACAAATATGTATCACCAGCTGGTTTATGTGACCCTGCTTGTTCTCATGAAGTCAATGGTAAAACTGGGATACTAAGCAATATGGCCTGTGTACAAACACAAGTCATGACATAGCCTGGAATCTGCTTAAAGCCAACAGACTTCTTTCTTTGCAAGTCAGAGATGAGCAACTATTGTAAGTTGTGTGGATGCCTCAAACAGATCATTTTATTCAGCGACATGATGCAAATAAAAGCATCATGCTAAAGGGGAGAGACGTTTTGTTTGGGTCACGTTATGATGCATATATGTATTAAATCAATTTAGCAGCTCAGTTCTGGCAAATCACCAGTAGGTTACTCACAGGTATTGGAGACTTGTTGCCATGTCCAGTTCTAGCATGATACCAAATGTTAATAGACAGCTCAAGCTCTGTTCAAAATTGCATTTTAAAATTAAAGCAAAAAGTTAGACCAGGTATTTATTGTATACAAATAGTAACTGCTCAAAACCCAGAGGAAAACCTGTCTGAACTTCCTAAACTGGATTGTCTAAGGCCCATTTTCTGGAAGGTGCTAATTGCCTCCTAAGGGATGCCAAATGCTCTCAAATCCCGTTGAATTCAATGAACTCCAATTGACATATTTCAGTGAATTCCTGATGAAGGCGGCTCTCTGAGCACTACAGATTCAATGGCTCTCAGCAGTATGCAGGATCATGTCCTACATGGGCAAACAAAACAATGTTAGTACAGTGTCCTGGATGACAACCAGGGAGGTTAATAAATCAAGAACATCAATTAGAGTTTGTGTAGCTGCACTGCTCATTTAAGCCTTCGTTCTTTGGACACAGATGCATCTTTAACTTCTTGCACTGTGAGTGGTCCCATCGATTCAGATATAGGGAACTATTCAGTGTCTACAACTGAATATGCACCTAATTCCTTGTGGGGCTAGCGCCTGAGGGATTTAATCCCAGCAGATTTAAGAGCAGGACAGTTGACAAGCTGTCTGCTGTTCTCCCATCAGCTGGACAGTTAAACTTCCTCAGGAGCTGCTCCTGAAGCCCACTTTGTGGATTCTGACGGTTCAGGTGCTGCTGCAGAGGCAGCTCAGCTGTGTGTGCAGGGGCGAGAACAAATAAGCATGTGATAATGTCACTGGTAAACCCAGGGTTAAAAGTGCCCTCCCTTTGCAGAGCTCTGAGATGGAACCATGTTTCCAGGGTATATATGAACCCTTAAAAAAATACAATAAACACTTCTTAGCACTTCTCTGGAGCTTTTGGGACTTAAACTACTTACCCCACACTGGCAAATTTAGCTTTTCAACCTCGCAGTGAAGTTGATCATTACATTATATTGGCAGCTCTTATCTATTACAACCACCATCTATGCAACCACCTCTACGGTGAAATGCAGTAGCCTTTTCAAAGTGACACTGCACACTCATGGGAAATAACAGGCATTTTTTACTGACCATAGATCATCACATCCTCAGATTTAGATCTCACACAAAAGACCTTCAGATCTTCTAACACCTGAATCCAATACTGAATCAGAAGGAAGAACATTATCTTTTGCATCACTGAGCTGTTGCTGCAGTGGTAAGCTTGCTTGGAGGTCTCTCTTCCAAATACTAACCAGCCCAACCCGTCTTAGCTTTTAAGATCACAGCACAAGGTGGTATGGCTGCAGGCCATAACTCTAATGAAAACCTGGTACAGTGGGCAGATTGTTTCTGGATCTCATTATAGGCAATTGTTCCACTACTTCTGCTGTTTTTAATTCCTAAACCTAATATTTACCTCTGACCATTCAAAGTTATTTTGAATTTTATCTTGACAAATCACTAAGGGGTCTATTCTTCTTTCAATGCATGCATTTAACTCTCATTAATGTTCATATGAGTTATGTGCAGAGCTCAGCTCCAGCAGGTTTTTCCAGCAGGGCCTGAGTCTCAGCCCTTATATGGTGTTTCAAAGTTTCTTATGCTTCTGAACAAACACAAAATTCTTCTGCCCAAATGGAGCAGAACAGTGCTTCCTCCCACCCTCCACTGTGACCTGGTCTGCTACACGTATCAGGCCTGCACTGCAGTGCTCAGGAGTCTGTCCACTTTTCTTTCCCCATTTCCAGCCATGCTTATGAATGCATACTGGGAATCTGGAGTGCATGATTTAGCAAAGAACTCATTCGGGCTCAATGTTACAGAAGCCTTGTGCAAGGTTTTACTGTAGGGAGACTGACAGTGTATTTTGTACTGAATCAGGCTCTAAATTATGCCTAACGTTCAGTTAACTGGAAAGGAAAACAAGCCCAGGCATGTTGCACACCATTTTGACATTCCGTGAGCTCTCTGGCAGTCTTTCAGTTATAATTCCTGAAGATACCTTTGCTTTTTTCTTCATATTCTTGATGAAGTGTTATGTGTCCTGGACTGAGCCCATGGTATCTAGAAACAAACAAACCCTGAAGGAATTAATTTTTAGACACAGAAACTCAAAGGTTTAATAGGACGACTGTTGTTCGTACTGTATTAGCTACTGTAGCAGGAGTTGAGAGACTTAGCATAAAGGTTTTGGAAAATTATAATTTCCTCAGGCTTCTGTATCAGCCCTTGGATACAGTGCAGGTTACTTTATCAAGCACCAACTGAAGCAATGTCAAAGAAAATGCTAGAAATAGAAGGGCCTATTTTGAAACTTAAAAATGCCTCTGCAGGGCAAGGTGCATTCTCCTCTGCCTGGTGAAAGGAAAATAAATCTCTTCCTAATAGAGAAGTGCTGTAGAAAACAGACCTGGAAATACCAATGCCTGCATTACAGAGATCTCTGGATACTGTCATGAAATAACCAAATATGTCGCTTGTGCAGGTAGAGCTCACTGGCAAAACAAATTTCCGTTCTTCCACAGATTTTAATGTTTTCTTTGAGGTTGGAGGAAGGAAGAGGGGAGAATTACCTCCCATTTTTGACAAAAGCCAAACCCACAGGAAACACAGTATATCCGAAATGAAGTGTGCTTCAGGGAACGCTGGACTGACTGATGGTGTCTGACATAATTTTGGTCAGTTTTAGTACTGTGAATTGCAGAGAAGAATCAAATTGGAGGGAATTTTGTTAGTTCCAGGCCTTCCAGGGTCCACAGTCCATTGTGCTATCTGTCCTGAGAGCAAGGATGCAAGATTTCTAGTCCGCTTGGCTCCCAGCTTGTGGATCAGTATTGGAACCAGGTAGTCTGCAGAGATTTCAGAAGTGGGAATCTGAAAGTTTTGGGATTCAATATGATGACAGATGTCATCCTGCAGACACCTACAAGCTACACACCTGAAAGTAGTTTTCAGGCATGTGGCAAGGGTCCTTGATCCCAAAAGCTCTGGTTTGACTGAGGTTGGCAAGGCTTCCGGACAGATAAATATCCAGTACTGAGAACTTCAGCAGAAGGACATACAGCAGACTGAGAAACTGGGCTTCCCAACAGCTCAGCAGACAGGCTGGCAAGAAGCCAGACATGCTAAGACCTGCCTAACAGACAGGATGCCACCAGATGTTGGCTGAAATACTTTGGGGACAATATATAGATTTTGATGAACCAGCATTTTCTCACTGGAGAATTCCCAATGAACTGTAGTTTCCAGCAGTTTGAGATTGTTCAGATGTTGTTTGGTTTAGACCAGCTCTTCTTGTAAAATGCAAGCAAATGACAATTACTAAGTGCAAAACTACCATGTGGCAAAAGCTGTCTGTTTGGGAGCATGGGCTACTAACAGAAAGCTAGTTCCTAAGTAATGCTACATATTTTCTGTACAGAAGGCCAAGAGTTCTAGGATTTTGCTTCCTTTCCACTTTCTAGATGGAGCTGCCTGTCTGGTCAGACAATAATGAAAGGTGTGTTTTATAGGGATGGGTAAATAAATAGCTGCAGCCTCAAAGGGGAAAGTGCTGTTTAATGTTGTGATTTCTACTTCTTCCTAGAGGACAGAACTAAGAATTTCATGGTCAGATATAGGTTCTCAATGGGGACTGACTTTATTGCACCCTTAGGAGATAAACAAGCTACACAGCCCATGTGTATTTTTCTTGTGGAGATTTCGGTTTGTCATATGAACAGAACCCAATGTATTTCCAGCTCATCTTCTCATTCTCTTTAGTTTTGGGACAAAAATGGCTCTGACAGAGCCTGCCACTCATTTTTGCCCTGGTTGTTTTACTTGGTTTGTCTTTTGGGCTTGTACCTGGTAATATTTCAGTGTCTCTTCCATTTCTTCCCTGTTATCTAGGTTCCACTCTCAAGTTGTTTTTTGTTCTAAACCCGTGAGCTGATTCCCCAACGGCTTCCCCATTTCCTGTGTATCTCATCAAATTGTGCAGTGGTGCAACATGGTCATCGTGTTCCTACTGGTTCCAGTAACAGTCTCTTTCTTAACCTCAGACTGACTTTCACAGTCGCATGACAAAGGTGGTGTTGATGTGTGTGATGTTGTACCAGAAGCCCCAATGTTTTCCATGTTCTAGTATCTAATGTTAAACTAATGCACTAAATCAAAACATTATGCCTTGCAGACAGGCAGTCCAATATAAAAGTCACACATTTATGAGCTTTCATCCCTAAGAAAATTAAATCATAGAATCATTTATTGGAAATAGAATCATTTGTTGGAAAAGACCCTTTATAGAAGAGTAAAAGCTAACAACTGCACCCAGATAGTGGCCATCATAGCATTATTTTTAATACACTATATATTTTTATTTCTCCATTCTCTGGATAATTTTTCACAGGGATGGTACAGAGAAGTGTACTTTCAGCAATGATGAGAGTGGCTTTGATGCTCTCAAATGACAGTTATTTTTACCTTAGAAGAAACAATAACCAAGCCTATATTTTCACTAATTGGTGGCACCAGCGAGCTCTTCAGTTTGTGCAATATCTTTGTTTTAAAATAGTGAGCTCATTAGAGGCAGTAGGCTGCTTCCATTGCAACGGCTAACAAGCTGCAACCCAGAACATTTCTACATGCCTTTCCACCCCCTCAGAGACTGCCTTAGTCATCTGCACAGTTATAGCCTGTAAGAAAGACAGATTGTTTGCTGAAATGTGAAGGAATTTTACCATCCTGTGGTATTGGAATTAACATATTATTATTGGATTCCAGGCCTTTATTACTTTGATGTCTTTACTTTAACTACGGTTCTGAAAAAAGCAGATCTGTGAAAGAACTTCTGGCTTAATATACAAACATAAAACATTTAAGGGCACTATGGTGGAAACATGCTTGATTGAGAGCTGTGGGTATTAATATAACTAATTGAATCTAAACTTACTTTAGTACCCTGTATTTACTGAAACAACTCAAGCTTGGCAATGGTTATATTGTCTTGTTCTGGAAGGAAAACAATTGTTCATTGTATATCATGGAATCATAGAATGGTTTGGTTTGGAAGAGACCTTAAAGATCATCTAGCTCCAATGCCCCTGCCATGGCCAGGGACACCTTCCACTAGACCAGGTTGCTCAAAGCCCCATCTGACCTGGCCTGGAATACTTTCAGGGATGGGGCATCCGCAGCTGCTCTGGACAACTGGTTCCAGTGCCTCATAACAATCTCAGTGAAGAATTTCTTCCTAATATCCAACCTAAACCTACTGTCTAGGTTCTCCCTTGTTCTATCACTACATGCCCTTGTCAAAAGTCCCTCTCCAGCTCTCTCAAAGTCCCTTTAGGTGCTGAAAGATACTCTAAGGTCTCCCCAGAGCCTTCTCTTCTCCAGACTGAACAGTTGCAATTCTCTCAGCCTGTCTGCATAGTAGAGGTGCTTCAGCCCTCTGATCATCTTTGTGTCCTCCTCTGGACTTGGTCCAGCAGGTCCATGTCTTTCTCATTTTGGGGATCCCAGACCTGGACACAGGACTCCATGTGGAATCTCATCACAGCAGAGTAGAGGGGGAGAGTCACACTCCTTTTGATGCAGCCCAGGATTGGTTTTCTGGGCTGCAAGCGCACGTTGCCGGGTCGTGTTGAGCTTCCTGTCAACCAACACCCCCAAGTCCTTCTCCTCAGAGCTGCTCCAATCCATTCTCTGCCCAGCCTGTCTTAGTGCTTGGGATTGCCCTGACCCAGATGCAGGACCTTGCACTTGGCCGTGTTGACCTTCATGAGGTTCGCACAGGCCACCTCTCAAGCCTGTCCAGGTCCCTCTGGTGGCCGCCCTTCCCTCCAGCGCCTCGGCCACACCACAGAGCTCAGTGTCCCCATCAAACTGGCTGAGGGTGCACTCGATCCCACTGTCCACCCTGCTGACAAAAATGTTAAACAGCCAGTCCCAATACTGACCCCTGAGGAACACCACTTGTCACTGGTCTCCAACTGGACATCAAGCTGTTGACCACAACTCTTTGAGTGCGACCACTCAGCCAATTCCTTATCTGCTGAGTAGTCCATCCATCAAATCAGTGCCTGTCCAGTTTAGAGACAAGGATGTTGTGTGGGGCAGTGTCAAATGCTTTGCATAAGTCCAGGTAGATGACATCACTTGCTTTTCCCTCATCCACCAAAGCTGTAACCCTGTCCTAGAAGGCCACCAAATTTGTGAGGCACAATTTGCCTTTAGTGAAGCCATGCTGGCTGTCATAAATTACCTCCTTTTTTTCCATGTGCCTTAGCACAGTTTTCTGGAGTATCTTCTCCATGCTCTTGATGGGCACAGAGGTGAGACTGACTAGCCTGGAATTTGCCAGGTCTTCCTTATTTCCCTTTTTAAAAATGGAGGTGATTTCCCCCTTTTTCAGCCAGTGGGACTGCCACAACTTCTCAAATATGATGGCAATATGATTTAGAATTCAGCCCAAACACCCAGTGGAGTGCCAGGAGCTACTCGCACCCCCCAGCCCAGGGTGTTAGATAGTGAGCTGAATCTTTCAGCTAGCTTGATGTAGGCCCATCACTTTCCATATCCGATCTTGCAAAGGCAGCTATGTGCTTAAGTTCATGTCTAATCTGAGTGTGGATGACCAGATATTTCTCTAGAGATCGTAGGGAAAACCAATGGATTTGAAAAAAGACCAGAGCTTTTCATTTCAAGACTATTGTTCTCAAGGCTGGGAAGAGGAGGTCTTGCTTAAATTTTCCTGATTAAGACAGCAGCAGGTGACACTGGCAGCTGAAAAGGTTGTCAGGTGTCAATAACTGTAAAATCCAGATAACAAACTACCCAATACTCTTCTGAATAGAAGTCTCAAGAGCTAATTTATGGGAATTCTGAAGGATTAACTGGCTAACATCAATCATGCTGTATTCAACAAGTGCCATGCACAATTGCATTTGTACATCTCAAACATATCTTCGATACCTGGTCAGAGATATAAAAAACATAATTAGAGGTTTCACCTTTCCAAACAGTGTAGTTACTGACACTTGGCTCAAGCAATTAGGAGAAAAATGTGCTCAGAACTCTCTTTAGTTACAGGACTATCACCCAGGCTTTCCATCTTCTCCCCTTTTTGAGCTAAACACAGCCTATTATGTTTAGGGGTTTTCTTGATTATTTACTACCCACTGTATTAATGATGATCTATACATACTCCTCCTGTGGGTCTGTGGACTTAGTTCTTTTGCTGGAATCAGAATAGGAGGTGTGAAATATGTTACTTCTATGCCACTCTGTGCCCCAGTGGCAACAGAAAGGATTTGCATTACTTGCCTGCAGTTTTCTGTTCCTCACCTTGAAAGAAAGGAAAGTAGCATGGTCTGTGTCCTCTGCAATCACAGACTTTTCTAAATACTTTGGTATGTTATTGTAACTTGCCTTTTTCCCTCTTAAAATCTCTTCTGTACTACATTATAAATACCAATAAAATGTTAGTAGGAAAAAAACCACATAAAATGCATGTGATTTGTTTTAGAAGTCTACAAGATACAGTCAGTGTAGGAGGCTGGAAATTTTTTACAAGGGAGAGTATTATTTTCACTTTTTAATTTCACATTGACCAATATTTTTACTTTGGGTAAAATAAAAACATACATTTTCCTGAGCCTTTACCAAGATAAATTTTGTGAACATTAGGCATTCCAGGATACACAGCCAGCTCCTCCTGAGAGGCCAATGGATAGATCCGTTTGCTTTGGAATATGGTTTTCTCCCTCTCTTGTCAGCTCTTCCTGTGTCAGCATTGCAGAGTATCATGGACAAAGCAAACCAAAGCTTTGAACTGGACTGGTCTTTGCCACCTTCTTATCTCTTCTGTCCTGTCATGGTTTGGGTCAAGAATTGTGGTCAAGAGGAAATACTGACTTTTTTCTCTTTGTACTCTGAGGAAAAGGCGAGCAGAATGTGTTTGGGGTGCAGCTGTTGCACGTGCCCTAGGGTGGCAGAGATGCCAAGACACGGTGATAGGATAAGGAGTGTTGGAGTGGAAAGTCAGCTGATCAGCTTGGTCACCCCTTTACGTTCCTGGCAGTGAGTCACTGTAACCATGTTGTTAAATGAAGTCATCTGCTACCTCTCCTCCAAGCCATAAGATTAATACATCTCATAACAAGCCAATCACTGCTCATTATTCCCCAATGTTCTCAGATGCTTCTCTTTTATTTTTCCAGAGGTATCTGAGCCACTCACAGAGCGCTGGGGATGCCTAGTAGGCTGATTGTCTTGCTGAGATGCTGGCTGGTGTGCCATCTGAATCCCAGTGCAGTCTTTGAACAGTTCATTTATGAATGGGATATGTTCCTGTACATTTGAAAGAAAAAAATATTTCAGTTTGTACCTTGACATATATTTAAAACTTACAAATACATGTATTTTTGTTTATTACTGTGCACCAGTTGGATGACACTGTAGGGGAAATCTGTATTCTCTCTCTTGAAATTTTGAAGCCATCAGTATTGCTTAGCCCTGCAGTTCTTACAATTAAAGATGCAAACTAGAAAAATTCTTTTACCCAAACAGGTTTTGATTGCTGCTAACATACAGTTATATGATATGGATAGATAGAGCCTTTCATCCAAGGACCTCTCAGTATATTTAGAGAAACATATTACAGTATAAGTTAGTAAGAATTCCCACTCTAAGACACATAAGTCCTTTTGCCCTTCTTAGGGAAGTTTTCACAGCAAAACTGTTTAAAAGTTCGTCAGTCTGAATAAAGACTAAGTTAGGAGCTGAGTCATCTGATTTTCATTGTAGTCTCTTATGTAACAAGGTCCTGTGCAAATAATCTGTAAACCTTCCACATATAATCTTCCACTGGCAGTGTGATGTTCTTAAAAGACTTCCAACTCTTACTTCTTTTACTGATAATAATAGACTGATTTTTTTCTCTTATACATGACCAGTTTTAATCTTTGTTTAAACTTTTACTGGAAATTTGAATTTTGCTCTGCTAGGGAAGCAATGATTTAAGCATCTTATTCATTAATTTTGCCAAAATTCATTATAACCCTTGCTTACTTGCTCATAAAAATGAGGGCTCTGCAGAATAGTTTGTGACTGCCACTGCATTTGAGTCATGAAACTCGCTGGTATTATTTAAACTTGTTTGTAGTGCTGAACAGTGCATACCTTGTCTAATTGCAAGCTGCTGTGGAAATGTACTTTGACTTGCTCTTACAACTGCATTTCATGAACTGTTCAAAGGCTGAGTCCCCTCAGCCCAGCCTCAGCGTGCTGATTATTACGTACCTGTCTTAACCTTCTGTATCCTGTATAGCCAGGCTTTCACACATGTTCTCCCAGGGACACATGTTATAGTCTGGGAAATTCTCTGTAGATTTTAGTTATTAATGTTCCTCACCTTTGCCATATATTCTAGTGAATTAATTACAGATGCTAACATTGAATATATCACTTTTGGTTTCAGAGTTTGTTCCTTTTGAGATGAATAGGACAGTTTATCTTTTGAGTAATTTTTTTCATGCTCCTTCCAAACTCAAGGAACTCTACCTGTATTTGTTTCACTTCTTTTGTGTTATGATTTTTTTTTTCTTTGAAATTCTGCAAAATATAGATTTACTTGTGTTTAATAAATGTGAGGCTCTGGAGTGTGAAAGAAAGGCCCAGATGTCCTCTCTACATGGACTGCAGCAGATTTTTGGATTCTCCTTTACAAAACTTGACATTAAACTGTATGGAATTTCTATACAGTTTTACAGAAAAAATTACTACTTTGGCAACTATTTTTCTGTTATGAATAGAGAAACATATTATTTGGGAATTTACAGTGAAAAGTGTGTTTCAAAATCCTGTACCCCTCATTTTTATATTCTTGAAGTTGAGGTCGTAAGGTGATTATCAGCTTTCATACCAGGCCAAATCAAGCCTGTGGTGCAGTGCAAGCATACGATGTAGCCAGGCAAGTCTTTATGTGTGAGAGAAACAGGCTCCATGAATGGCAAAAGTATCAGCATCTGCAGCATTTGGAGGGGTGGGCTGTTTCTCACAGCCAAAAGAGTAGAAAGGAGGGTCTGAATTATAGTCCATGTAGCAAAATAACCACCTTCTCCATTGTGAGCATTGTGAATATGTAATTACTTAGTGACAACAGATAGTTTAGCATTCACCTGCTATTAGTTGATTACTGATTCTACCGTGTTGACCTGCCTGCTTGGCAAATTGAAAAAAATACAATCAAAACAAAGAAATGGAGCTGTCTGCACTCTGGAAAAGATTTTAGATTTGTCTCTGACAATGATCCATGGCAGACACTTGAGATAACAAGTGTCTACATTTGTCCTACATTAGGGAGGTGTGGGATGATTTTTCTCCCTTACAGTATTCAATGTCTTGATAATACATAATGTTCTGAGACTGGTTTAAATTTGGAAGGGAAGACTTTATTATCCCTTCAAAGTGTTTTCAAACCTCAGTTCTGATAACTGTAGCTTTTTTTGTTTGTTTGTTTCTGTAGAAGTTGTATGAGTTTTGTATCTTGAAAGTTTTTTGTGTCATTTATTTCTAGTGGCTATAAATGGTACAAAATATTTGGAATTCTTAACTTTTAGCTTGATTAAGGGTTTTTTGGCTCTTGATCATGACAGAAAAACATGATTTACCTTCTTTGTGCCATTCATTAGCATGCTTCCAATATGTCCCCCTCTTGTTCATCTCCCTTCTAAAGTAAATAATCTTAGCCTTTTCAGAGCATTCAGACAGTCTGATTGTTATTCAATGTATCTCATTAGTCACCTAACGCTTCTTTTCCCTCTCTTCTGGCAGTTGTAGATTTTGCTGGGGTTTCATTTTTTTAGGTCATGCTCTTGACTTAAAAGGTGCACATTTTCTATGTTGATGTACATTACCACTGTCAACAATTAATTTTGTGTCCTTTTGCATAGCTGCTTATGATGTCTCAGCATATCATCATTGTCCTCCTTTGTCCTGAGATAAATACCCTTATATACCCTGCAGATGTTGCCATCTCACTGCTCCTGGACCTCCCAGAGCATTAACAGGTAATGAAATAGAACATTAGACCTTCAGTAGGCAAAAAAATATAGCCATACTGGGCTTCCTGCTGCACAAATCTTTACCCCACCAGTACATGTCTTCCTAACCCCTTGGCTTCCTTAGTAGCTTCTCATGAAGAATCTCCTCCAGGCTCTTCTGCCTCGTGTTGAGCAGCTCTCCTTACCTGCTCTCATACTGACACAGGTGTGATGTATCACAAGGGATTAAGGGAGGCACAGTTTCTTATTATTTGAATCAGTTTACCAAATTCACGTGGTCATACATGTGAGGGATGATCTAAGACTTTAATTCCTTGATCATTCTGAGGAGTCACTTATGCACTGAAGGAATGTGCACTTATGCACACATTCCCTTGGCCTGACTCCTTTGGAACAGTACCTTTCACAAGTAAGAGCTTGTCTTCTGCCACCAGCCTGGACAATTTATACTTAAGACTTTCTGAGCTTATGGTGTAATGTCATCATATGTGCCTGATGACTCATTGTTTTTATAATTACTAGTTTGCTGAAAGACCTTTTCCCTGACAACTGAGTTTCCCAATGTATATAATCTTTATTAGCAAAGAGGAAGGAGCTTGGATCCTGGTCCCCACCTACAAATTTCTATGAAATGCCTGGGAATGTTAGGCTTTGAAGTGTGCCCTGAAGGTCATGATATTTTCTAATAAAACCAAATTTAGAGATAGGAAAATCCACCACAAGTAGCATTACTTTTCCCCTCAAATTCTGCAATTGGTCCTTTTTGTCAGTTTAGTGAAAGTAAAGCAGTATGTTGAGTCTTTTTTCCTCACCTTTTCTCAATTTTCCAATTTATACGGTAATTAAATGGGTAAGTGGGACAAAAAAAATAAATTTGTGGATAGGTCCCAGATTTGCTCTCATTTGTCATTCAGGAGTAAATAAAAAATTTGGTTGAAAAATCACAGCGTTCTCACATAAAATGTTATATTGAAGAAACAGAGTCCACCTTTCACTCCATTTTCATCCTACAATCCCCTGAAATTCTTCCATTTGTTCTGATAAATATGTTCCTGATATATGTGTTGTATATTTACTTTACAACCCATGAAATTCCTTGCAGGAGTTTTTTAAAAAATAAAGGTGAAAAAACCCTAGTGAATGGGATTTGAAAAGTCCTAAGTTTACAGTCCAGAGAGGGCACTACATGGCACCATTAAGAATAACAAGAAGAAGAATTCTCTGGTGGGGACTCTAATAAATATAGTCATGTGCTGTAATAAAGAGCACATGAAAATGGATGTGGTATAACAAAATTATTCATAAAGAGAAATGCAAAAGGTTGTCATGCTGAGTGGTTACATGCAGTTATGTGGAGCAGTAACAAGGTTATCACTAGAAGCTGAGTGCTGGGGTGCTCACAGATGTTTTCTAACTAGCACAGGGCGTAAACTGTTTTTATCTTGGAGTATATAGACAAAGCTGGAGTTGAAGGGGTGCTAAATCTTTCTGCCGATTCTTAATAATTCAGAGCCAAGTGGCAATAGCAACTCATGTAGGTCAGTGTAACAAACAAAGCAACTTCAAGATGTTTGATGGAAGGTTTTCAGGCTAAATGCTTTGCTGCTCTTTCTCCTGTGTGTGTGTGTGTGTCTGTGTGCACACAAGTGTTAATGAAATACAGCAAACAAACCGAAATAGTCGTCAGAAGGTTTACTGTGGAAGCAAGGAACTCTTCCTAAGCTGCTACTGTAATATTTCAAACTGTAATGTTAGAAATCCTGAGGCTGAAACTCTCCTTGCATTCCAGTAGTACAAAATTTCTAGTAAGTGCAGTAATTCAGAGAGTTGGCTAAGCATTGTTCCAGCAACTCACTGAGCTAAAACATCATTTACCCACAACATCAATATAATCTGAGTTTTATACTATCATTTAAACATTTAAACGGCAACAGATTTACAGCACAGACTCGAGATATGTAACTAATACTGTAAAAAAATCAATAGACAAATGTTTTAGTGAAGGACAGTTGCTGCTGTTCTCACTGATGTGTGTTTGTGTGCATAGCACAGTCACACCAATGTGCTTTAAATTCACCTCATAGGAAGGAGTTTTAAGCTCAGGGATTTAAAGCATTCAGACCAAAATCATATCAAGACATGGCTAGGAGTATCAGTGGCCATGTCTAGAGCCAATAAAAATCTGTGGAAGTGTTTTTCTACTGAAATTGGCCTTTGGGGATTTTCCTTTAAGATTACATTTTAATTGAAGTAGTGAGCCAGTTCTGCATGTGGTGGAAGTAGGAAGGCTGCTTACATTAGAGTTCCTGTCAGAGCTCTGTAGATTCTGCCAGGTTAGTTAAGATGTTTCTACTGGACTTAGACTTCAAGATGTGGAATGATGAAACAGTTTGTACTGTTTCATCAGTGCCTCACATCTTCCGAAGTTGATTTTAGGCAAGCTATTAGTGGTCATGGTGCTCAGCTGGGATAGTAGCTATTTGCTTTTACATTTTGAGTATTTACATCAGTCACCATAAGCATTTTGTCACCTCATAACATCCTGGATTTAAAAATACATATATAGAAACAGGAAAAAAGGTGAAAGCTGACAGGATGGACAGAGTCTCTGTGACTTGCAGCAGAAAAGAGACTGTGTAAATATCAAGCATAAAAATTATAACTTGGAGCATTTACCTCCAGAAGTTACAACGTGCTGAATGCCTTTGATCTGTACACCTCAGTCATTAAAGTTACTAAATAGGTTTTTCTTCATATATTTGTCTTTTAACCTGCATTTATGGGCTTAGAGTGGCAACCTAGAAATAAAGACTTACACTGATTTTTATTTTTAAATTAATGTAAACTCTAGTATTCAAAGCCTATTTCATGAGAGACCAGTTGTCTTTTTCTTTTATTATTTTCCCCAGATTAACTACCCAGACATAGAAATAGAAATCCTTGGGTAAACTTCAGAATTAAACTGTTCTTCCCTCACCTTAACAAAGAATTGGAAAGAACCATTTTTATGTGAAATAGGGGTTAAAATAATTTGATTTGCTTCTCAATGGAGAGTGTTTGTGTGTGAAGTTCGAGAGGAGCAGGCAATAGCAGGAAGGTATTTAGGCTGATGTATTTTAGTCTACCTTTAGGACTGGCTGAAGGCACATGCATGATCTGTTCCTATTGTTCAGCTGACAAGTAGGAACTTGTTAAGTTGTAGGAGCGCAATCACTTTTAAGTGTGAGCCTCTGTACTAAGATATTAATCTAAAGCCCTCTTCTAATTGCCAACAGTAATAAGTTTGTTCACGTGGTAAAGGTATCACTTGCTGGCAGAGGACAAAAGGGTTAATGAATAAGCGATGCCAAAAAACAAACCCACGTGTTGCACTGGGAAACATTTCCGCAATAGTGTGTCATTGTTCGGGTGAGGAAATGTCACGTGCAGCTTCAGACTATTTATACTGCCTAAAATCAATTTTGAAAAATGTAAGCACTGGCCACAGTGGGGCCCTAGCAAGGATTTGAAATAAACCTCCCAGGAGGAGGATGTAATTATTTTCTCTTAATATCTAAAATATCAGGTTTAAAGGGAGAAGGTAAAAGCATTCATTCAGCACAAGTGCCTCAGTGTGTTTATTGAATGGAATCACACAGCCTGGAGGCCAGCACTGTGCTGCCTCACATGCCTGCTATCCCACTAATTTTGCTGGGATTAGAGGGGGTGTAAATGAGCACAGAATTTAGCCATGGGATTCTAAATCCACTTTGGCTGAGAAACCACACGTGGGCATGTGTACACCTACATGCACAGACACACACAGTCTGCCTCGCACCGCTGCAGGTGGAGATTGCTGTGGTATGCCTGTGGGGTGGGGTCCCTTATGGCAGGAATGCCAAAAATCTTTTTAATCTTATTCACCTCACAGAAGTTATAGCCAGCCTTGACAGTGGCATTTTTGTCTTCAAAATGTATTGCTATTTTAAAAACTAGTCAAATGCACTTAGTTTAAAAAAGCCGTATTGCCTTAGTACTTTTCATTGCATTTGTGAGCTTCCACCTGTCAGCCAGCTTGATCATGTTAAAAGGGATATCCACACACCAGCTTCTTTGTGCAGCAGCAAATGAGCATGGGGAGCCAAATGGGGAGAACATGTAAACTCTTTGCACTGCTGGAAGATACAGTCACAGAGACTGCTGTTGATGAGACGTCCTTTCCAGTTACAGAGACAGATGCAGAGCTGAACCCTCGGCATTTGTGTGTGAAACCAAAGTGAAAGTCCCACCCAGAGAAGTTTTTCAGCAGCTCTGTGAGGGCCGAAGGTAGAGGGTCAGAGTGAGACTTCCTATCTTAAGAGTTGCCATAGCGTCTTATGTCACAGTGATAAGTATCTTGCAAAGTACTGTGGAAATCTCTTGAAAATTATTTCCATTGCTCTTTGCCATCATTAGTAGAGAAATTGTATTTCCCAGCTCTCAGGAGGATTGACAAGCACGGGATCTGGGCTACTGTGTGATGTTAGTGCCATGCCAAAATTAGAGTCAGGGCTCGAATTAAAATTTCAGATATATCCAGGTGACTGGAATTCAGATGCCATGTTTTCCTCTGTGCCCATCTCTGATTTTACTCAGATATAGTAGGAGCAGAACAAAACAAGCCAGGTCTGTCCAAGAGAGGAGATTTAAAAGCAAAGATGTGAGATCTACAGGAAGGATTGCTGCTATCTCTGGGCCATATTGTGTCATTGATTTTTAGGCTGATCTCTTAACTGATTCCAATTGGGACTTAGACTTAAAAATTGATGATACAGTATGGCCCGACGTGATGAAGAGTAAGGGCTCAGGTTTGCTCACAGCTCCAGCGATGTAAATCCTGAGTCACTGCACTCGGCTGGAGTTGGGTCACTTGTGCTGGAAAAGCTGAGAGCCCGTTACTGTGGAGTAAGGGAGCGTGTGGACCCATGGCACATCAGCTGCTTCTGAGGATGGGCCCATCTGTACCCTCTCTCCCCTCAGCTAATCAGATAATTGAAGACAGCTTACCTCTCTATAAAAGAAAGATAAACAAGTACTGAAGTAACCACAGGATAAAGGCACGAACACGGGCAATTGCGAGAAAGCAGCTGATGCACCGTAAGTTCACACCCTGTGGTAACTTGTCTGTAAGCTGGTTCTCTCTGAACATAGTACAGAGAGCAGGCTGCAGTCCTTTACATCACCCTCATGCCTGCTTCTCAGAAAATATTTACAGCCTGTTAAGCTCTTTCGAGAAAAAAGAAAAGGGATGGGCTAAAAAAACCGTCTTCCTTCTGGGGATATTTTCCATAGGTTTTGAAGTAAGGGCAGCGTAACAGTTCTTACTAGTTAGTATTCAATAGTACTTAAATGTAGTCCAATTTCTATCTTAAGATTCCAGCTGCTCTCTGCTAGAATTTGTTACTGCTGTAAATAAGAAAATCACCCTAATAATTACAATCGTGCTTGCTGACACCTCTGTGGTTAATATTTGTCCTTAGTTTTATTATAATTCCATGATTATTAGGAGTTGTAACTTGGACAGAGAACCTGCTCTTTAAGATTAATTTACCCATATAATTATAAACTATTGCTTTTTTAAAAAATCTAATTATTTTTACATTTGCCAAATGCCAAAAAATGAATGTTTAAGAATGGCTTACAATGTAAGAAAGCTTTTTTTTATTTTTATTTGATCATTTAAAAATCCCATTGTTTGCCAGAATTCCACTCAGATCAACAATGAAACAAGTTAACACCTCAGATGCTGAGATATAATAAACTACTAAATCGTCCCAAACATACATTCTTTCCATAAACTTGCAAATCTTGACAAATGCGTGGAAATATTACTTGGGAACATATTGTGCTATGGGAGATACCGAAACCCACAAAACAAAGAGCTAACTTCAGCCTTCAAATATATCCCTGCAACTTCATGAACTGCATTCTGATTAATGCCATAATTTGGCCCAGAAAATTTAGCGCAAAAGCTGAACCTTTTGGTTAACACACAACTGCACTGAGCTATTGCATGAGTCTCAACCCTCTTTTTTGTCTTACAAATCATTGGCCTTGAAATACCTATTAAAGGCATAAATGGGTAATTTATAGATGAAGGGCCAAATTCACCAGTGCTGGGTCTGGAAGATATAAATAACACTTTCTTGTTTCAGCATGGCTCGTTGCACTCTGCCTTCCTTTGGTGTTTTCTGATGATGGAAGGAGATTAATTTAATTTGTGGTTGGGATTTCATATGAGCCTTGCTGTTAGCAGCTGCTGAATCAGTGCATTCCTCTATTGCTCTGGCCATTTGCTGCTTGGCTGTCTAGCACACATTTTGGGCAGCTGAAGTACTTTCACTCCTCTGCTGCCACCACTGAACAGGGCACTGGGCTTTAGCATAGATTGGTAGAAGCTGACATAATTTTGGTTTGAATTTGTTCTGGATTTTTAGGTTAAATTTGTTCCCTCTGATCAATACCTCAGAGTGACCAACTGCCACTCTCCTGCTTCTAATCAAAACACCACTTGAACACATATATTTGTTTAGATTACTATTATAATCAACCAATTGTTTATCAGGGAAAAAATGTTTTTTCTAGAAACCGAAACTGTGTTTTGATTTTGATATATTGGAATATTTATGGAAAAATTCCTTTGACCAGGAAAACTATAATAAACTACATGCTACATTAAACCTTAAAAAAATGAACCTGCTTTATGTTGCTTCCAAAGGGCAGATTATAATCCAACAGTATCTGGTCAATGCTGATGGATAAACAGGCATTGGACTTAAAACACTAGGGAGCCTTGAGGCAGGAAATGATATTAATTTATAGGTACTGGTGCTTCGTTAGGAAATCATAGCTGTGAACCAAGATTTTACTAGTTCTTGTAATGTAAAAATCTGATTACTTTGATTTTGTTCACTGGCGACTTTTCAACTAGAGGCTTTAGCAATAAATTTGGACAAAACAGAGACTGTTCAATTTCAAAGCCACTCCAGGAAAAAAATGCACCTCTGCTTGTGTTTTATATTAAAATTTATACTATCTATCATTGTAATAGATTTTCTCTATGATTTGTCTATCATATCATGAGTTCAAAATGCTATCTTTTCTCCTTGATATTGCACTTTTCAGAAAAGCAGTTCCTTTTCTAGTTCTCTCCTTTGAAGTAGCTCATAGCGTGAGAGGTCCAGCATCAAGAGTAATTAGACTAAACCATGCAGAAACCCCAATGGAAGTCAGCAGGTAAGGATAGCATTAACTGCTTAAAAACTAAAAAACAAACCAAAATGTTTTAGAGGACAAGGAGGGTGAACAAATCCTTTTTGTGTATACAAAAGCAAATAGGATCATGTTTTGCATATCATGTACTCTGATATTCTTAATTAGAAAAAAAAAATTATCATATTGGGATTAATTTTCTGGAATCCACGAAAATCTATCCTTGGAGTAAATGTAATAAGATTACTATAATAATTGCCATGCTGCTGGGATATTACAGAGTAGCAAGTTACATGCAGTTTCAGTGTATACACGTACATGTGTTTATGTGGACTTTTTCTCCAAATTAGGAAGATATTTTATACCAGGATATGGTCCCTACCTTTCTGCAAGGAATTACCTTTTGATATTATGTGTAAACTTCTAATTGACTTCAGAAATCAAATTTATAGAGTAATTTGTTGAGGTATGTTGTATGTAGCACTTTTTCTCAACCAGTGGTCTTTCAAAGGGATGGTCTCTACTGCAAGTCTGTAAAAAGAAATGCTATATTTCTTCAGCTCCATGAGAGCTGGAGCCATGTTTCCAGTTACTTAACTGCATTATAAAAAATCAGTAATATAAACATCACCACAGATTATTAGTTCTGTGCCTTAAACACTGCTCTCTTTTGTCATGGATGAGAAGGAAGCTGCCCACGGAAGTATGTTTTGCAGTGTAAACTTAGGTGTAGCACGTAAGAACCTTGAACTAACCTGTGAATTTACCCATCATTTTGAGGTATTATAGGGGCACGCCTTAACTCACCAAAATTAGGTACTCTCAACTCCACGAGTAAGATGCCTGAAAATCCTAAACTGTATGTGAATAGCTTAGCTCAGGGCAACCCATATAAATAGACTCTGTCCATACTGTGAACTCGAACCTTTTTCTTATATGTGAACTGTATGTATTCTACTGTCCATTTGAGATGGATACATATGCTAGCAATATTGTAAGTACCTTGTACAGTCTATCTCCATCAAATTCTTTTTAGCCCTAGTATGTTGGTGTTCATTATCCTACAAGAGAACAATAATTATGTTTTAATGAAATTTGTAAAAAATGTTGCAGCCAGACCTGGATTATAGACCCCATAGTTACATTTTAGAGTTTTTGTATATGGAAATAAATCAGAGCAATGTCTTTTCTATAGCTCTATGTGTATGTTTTATTTTTTTTAAATACAAGAAAAACAAAACAAAGTGAGAGCTATAAGAATGATCAGATGTCTTGTAAAAGGTTTCTTAGTGCTGCTGCTGACCTTCTCAGTCTGTTCTGCTTTGCTTTGGTATGTTTAACTGCCCCGGGAGGTCATTATCAGACAGTGGTGACTGTTTTGTCAGGTCTTATTGTTTAATTAGATCACAGTTTATGTCAAAATTTGAAAATTCTTTTGGCACATGCCAAAATTTTCACAGTTTTTAGTTTTTAAGTTGAAATATTTCTCAAACAATAAGCAGCAGCTACAAGGGAATAGACAAATTTATTTAATATTTACAGTGTGCACTTAAAAATTTGTGCCTTGGGTTAAATTCATTGAAATGTGACATCTTATTTTCAAGAGTATCCTATGGGTAATCCCTTGAAACTTGTATTGACATTAATATAAGCCTTAAGAAATAGGCCTGCCGAGGCTCACATTATCTATAGGAAAGCTAATTTTTTCTACTGATCTTGCCTCCATTCATCTGAAATGGTATAAGATTGTGTAAACAAACCCTCATCTACAGAATTAGAAAATGATGTCTTTGATATGCCTTTCCTGCCCTTGAAATGATATGCCTGGAGTATGCAATCTGTGATGTACCATGTTCTGCTAATGGTAGGATAATTGGTACAAATTTCTAGAGGTAAATGCCAAACAGCCATACCACAAATTTGTTGCTTGGATGAGCTACCTGTTACTGAATAAGACAACCTACCTATCTTTTTCTTTGCCATATTTAATTAGAACCTATTATAGAAATTAGTGGAAAAGAGGTATATTACTCATTCCTCAGCATTCTATTCAATAATAAATTTTTAGTTGTCATATTCTTATTCATCTTGTGCAGAGCCAAATCAATTAGTGCCTTTGGAAAGATGCACAGCTCAAACTGAGCCAAGAGTGATGATGTTCAAAGGATCAAAACACCAAATGACCTCATGCAGGTCCTGTGTTCTGGAAAATGTAGCTGCTTTTTCCAACTTTCTTGTGTGGCCTGGTAAAGTGTATTATCTCTCTCAAGACACTTGGTGTCTGAGCAAAATAAACCCCAGAGCCCCAAATTTTCCTCACAATGAGCAAGGCTATTCTGTCTTGATGCTTCAGTGTATGAGGCAGGAAATCATAGAGGCTTTGTGGAGTAATTTATTCCTCCAGAACTATCAGCCTTCAGTATCTCAGTATCACTGTTCTCCAAGCATTCCTCTGTTGCATATTTATGGTGAATGACCCCAGTGCCAGGGATTGCCGAGAGCACTGTAGTATATCAGTGCCCAGGCCTTTGCTAGAGCAAGGTCTGTGCTACACCTTCAGAGCAAGCCTAGTCCCTTGCCTTGTAACACAGGAATCACTCACAGAGACAGATGAATGTCAAATGTAGAACCCAGACAAGAGCAAAGGGTGAAGTATGTAAGGGAGGGACTAATTACTGCTGCAGCTGGGTGTAAAGTCCATGAGTAGAGCAGATATAAAATAAAGCTGCTCCAAGCAGGCTGGAGCTGCTCTGGAGTGACTCTGGGGAGGGAGAATTGGCTTGAGAACTCTAATTTCTCCTGCCTTGTCTTCCTTGAAAGGAAAATGTCAAAAAGTTGCACGAAGGAGAGGCCCAAAGGTGTCCATATGCTAGCCTGTGCTTCTGGTTTGAGTTTGATATTTCCAGCACCCGTGAAAGCTGTGAACCTTCATCGTGAAGGCAGCAAAGCAGAGTTTCTGCTAAGCACAGTCATGAGGGGACATTGTACAAAACAGGGAACCAGAAATGTGTTTGTAGTCATCTTAATAAGGCATATTCTCAATCATAAATAAGATTTAAACCTACCTGAGGCCTGAAGGAAGAGATAATCAGCCCAGGTGTGAATTTGGCTCTATTTCCTCTGGCCCATATTTGGTCAGTGCAAGGAGCATTGTGCAAGCCAAACCTGCCCTGCAAGCAGGGCAGTTCAGTCCCTCAAAGTGTTCAAGACCTGTCCACATTACTCATTTGCTGGCAAATTACTCCCAAATATCTGCCTACCTTGACTAATACTGCCTTGCTTTATCCGAAAGTCCTGCCTCCTGTCAGATTAAACCTTCCCTATGCAGGAGAAATTTTGCAGCCCTCTACTGTCTGGATAGGGACTTGCAGATAAGGAAGTTATATCAGCAGTCCCTCTAGATCTGCATTCAGCATTTTTTCAGTCTGATCATTTCTCTTTAGTTCTTCTCTATTACCTGACACCCAGTGGTAGCATTGCATGACTGCCCCAGTTGCAGGCCTTTCCTCAAGCAGGTTTCAGGAGGTGTGTCAAGCTGAATTTCACTAAATGTTTGTTGTCTGTAGTGCATGCTTATTGACAAATTCCCTAATTGCTCAGTTTCTATGTGGCACATAAAAGCCATCTCAGAAGGTACCCTCAATTCCCGAAGCTGACTTGTAGAGGGGAGAGAGAAAGCAGAGAGAAGCCTTTGGCCCTCATAGCTCTATAGAGAAGATCATCACGTTAACACTGCATAGCTGGGGATAGGGCCAACTCTCTGAGGATAAGCATGCCCCATGCTTTCCCATGCCTCAAAGCATGAGGAAAAACAGATCCACTCTGTATGTGAAAGGGTATTTGAAAAAAAATGTTCAAGAGTGTGAATGTTTCTGCAGGGCCTTTGCTGTAATGCCTAAATCTCATTCATAGAGGGAAGGATAATGCCATTCAACACCACCACATCTTACAGGTTTGGGAGAAAATCTACCTCAACTTTGAGCTCAGCTCTTGACTCATAAAGAACTGTGTTTGTTTCACATCTGATTTATCTGCCTTTTTCTCCTTCTAGAACATTTTGCTGAGTTCACGTTAAGGTTTTCTGTTTCTGTTACTATTTTATTATTAATATTATGTGAGGTGTAAGTATGTATGTTGTGTTGCATGCATGTAATATAAGGCAATCTCTGCCCTGAGGTACTGGCAGTCTAATATAGAAACAGCTACTGTAGAATGTGAGGAATCTGATTTTTTTCTTTTTTAGATGAAAACAAATGTGCTTAATAAGGCATCTTGATCAATTTTTTAAAAGCTTAAATTGCCAAATTTATTTTGACAAAGTTTAAAAAATTAAATTGATAAAATTATGCTTTGTGACAATATTTATACTCAGAATCAATATGTATAGTAGGATGTTTCAGGCTGTGTTCATAAGGCTGCAGCTACTTTGTAGCAGATACTACAGTACCACACTGCTCTCCTAAAGAACAGCATTGACAAGCACTGCTGTTTGTGGTACTAAAAGAGCGTATTGTGTGCAGATATTTGTAAACAAAGTAAGCTATTAAATTACTACTTAGTATTTATTCAATTATTAAACACCTCTCAATTAGCATCTACAATTGGAACTTTAGTGCTAAAATGCTGTATTAGATAGGAGCAATGTGCAATTATGGTTTCCTCCTCGTTATCCATAAGCTGTTTTCAAAGAATTAGCTCACTGCAGCTCTTCCCACGAGCAACTGATTCCCTGAATATCTGTGGATTCATCGTGTCTACCACACAACCTCTCATTGCCCACAGCCCTTTCTAGGTACTAATAACACCTTCCCAATGCATTATTATGATGTTCAAGATCTGCTTATGGTATTTTGAGCTTTCCCAAAAAGGTATTTTCAAGGTCACTCCTAGCATGTTTTCTGGCATTGTAACCAGAAAGGGGCTATGTTTATGATGCACCCATTAGCATAGTGCATACCGATGTGAACGTGCTTGTAGTGGAGTCACAGCACGTCACAGCACCATTTTGACTGAAAACTGCTACTGTGCCCACTCTTATGGACAGCAGATTGCTCTCTGATGAAGGTTTAAGGGAGTCCCTGCCTCAGGTTAAAGCAAGATGCAACCAAAACTGCACTCAGGGAGGCTTTCCTGACCCCTGCCTGGTAGGCCAGGGTGTTACTTGAGAAAACTGTTGAATTTGAACAAGATTGGCCTGCACATGCTGTGATATATGATGTCTCTACCTGTGTCCAGCAAGTAAGAGGCTATTTAAGGTGATGTTAAGTGGATAGAAAAGGTGTGGTACCATCTTCCTTTCTAACTTTGAGTCTCGCCAGGTTTTGTTCTCTTCTGCCAAGGTAGTGGATTGGAGATGGAGCAAGTTGCCTGACATATATATATATATATAAAGAAAATTCTCTCCTATTTAATTTTCAACAATACTGTCAATATGTTCTTAAAGCTTAATGACTTTCTGTGCTGTCTCTGCCTTTTCTGTACTTGCTCTCTTGGCCCTTTGTAACCTGCAAACCTTAGTCATTTCTTTAGTTTCATGTGTATCAGGCAACGGATTTGAATTAGGTGCCTAGCCCACACAAACCTCATTCTACAGATGAAACATTCTTAAAGCCTTGGCTTTGATGTCACTATTAATTAGCACTTGACTTTCAGTTAGATGGCTAGTTTGCAAATGTGGGCATCAAAACAGATATTCAGGTTTGTTGAGTGCTATTTGAATGGCTTCAGGCTATTCTTTGAGACTGTACTGGGGTGGAGCTAATGGGCAAACAAAACGTTTTGTTAGCAAAATGAGAAGCTTTTAATTTTCTTTTAACAGGTAAGGAATTTAGAACAACCTGTTCACATCACCATGAATCACCAATGTAGTATCTAAGGTATGTTTTGGTTGTTATTACTGTAGGATCTGTACAGCTGCTGAACAAACAAGTCCAAGTTTTTTAATACTGAATGAAGATATTGAAATGGGAAGTTTGCAAAAGCCATTGATAATACTGTCAGTGGGTGACTGTTCCAATTGTAAACCCCAGACACAGTATTTTAGGGTGGTATGGGAGGTCTCTCAAATTCTGTGGATAGAACTGTATCTCTCTGAAGCGTGTTTGCGGTCCCTGTCCTTTGACAACTAAGCTGTAGTCATGTTTGCTCTGTTTCTTGTCCTGCTGATCAGGCTTTGCAGAGTGGATTCCATTAGAAGGGATTCCAGCCCAAGGTGAACAAGGGAGTTTCCTCCCCTTCGGCATAAATTGTGGCGTGGTGGAAAGATGAGTACAGGTAATACTCAGTACCTCCTGAGGGAGTTGGGAGAGAACCTGGGCAGGGCTCTATTAGTTGTCCTAAATGAAAAAGGAAAAAAAAATTACTTCCTATATTCATTGCAAGTGTCTGGTATTTGGATCTTTTCAAGAATCCTTTGAAAAGAGGAGTCTTCATATATCCTAATACAATACTAAAGTAGCTGTTACTGTAGTTTTAAATTAGATCTGCCCCAGAACTAGCTCGTTTCAGCCAGTTTGGAGAGAAAAGAGAGGTTTGCATATCTCTCCTCCTTGTAATATAGATATGTCTTTTATCTTTATTATCCAGGATTTAATATTTCCAGGGAGACTAGACTCTTGAAATTGGGATAGCAAGTGTTGCTCTAAAAATGTAAAGACTTTGACATATAAATTATTAAATCAGAGTTATTGATTGGTAATTTCAGAAGTATGGAGGAATTAATCTTGTATTTCTCTTATGGAAGGCTGAGGGAGATTAGCATGTCAATACTTCATGCTTCTGTCAGAAAGAAAAGTGGGAGGAACAAAGCCATAACTAAATAAGATCCCAACATGCAGATTTGTCAGATATGTGTTTGCAGGTTAAGGATTTTTTAGCATATCCCAAAGGTTTGGGAGGTGTGGGATTATGAGGCCCTGATGGAACCAGCTTTTGAAACATTGCTGTTAAGCTCCACAGGCCTGCTTGGACCACTGGCTATGCTGGTGTACCTCACAGCCTGGCAAGCCAGAAGAGGATGACTGGAGAGGTGGCTTTTCTTTTTTTAGTTTCTTTCTCTTTCCAGTTAGTTGCTTTTCTTTATTTACTACTCTTTTCTGACCTCTTGAAATGTGAGCTGTGCTAATTTGGACTTTGCATTATATTTAGAGGCAATATGGAAGTTACACATTACTTAGTTTGCATAAGTAACTCAATAAGTCTCAGTGCACATGTCTGAGTGAGTCTTAAGGGGGTTTAAATTGGTGTGATGTGCTCAGCGAGGGGTCTGGAAGAAGAGGTCAACTACCCCAGTTTAGACTTCCTCCAGGCTTAATAGGCATCCTTCAATTTACTTCAACTCCCCTCAGTTGTTGGCCCAGCATCTTCTCATAAATCAATTTCTATTTCACACTCTGGAAATAAAACAGAGTAGAAGCTCAGGATTTTGAATGTAATCAGACCTATTATCTGGTTTGATCATTATTTTGTAGAGATTTGATTGCTACTTATGATCTGTAATAGAGGTCATTATTTTATTACATGCTTTCTGGGTATGATTAAGTCACTTAAATGAAGGCTTTCAGTTTAAGTTAGTAAGAATAATATATTTCTGATTTCTTGTAAATAAATCTGAATTTCCACAAATCTACATGCATTGTGCTATGAAAGCTTTTTTGTTAGAATATACAGATACAAGTAGACTAATAAAGTGAAGAACTTTGTGCAAGCTAAAAATATTATTTTTATAAAGAAAATATTTTTGTTTTAAATTTTATATATATTATCTCCAATGCTGCAATCCCATTATTCATATGACAGGCTTTGAGAGTGAAAGACATAGTTTCTAATTGGATATGTAGCCGTTAGTTCCCAGGAAAAGGAAAGCAGTATCGCTCAACAAAGTCGAATGTCTCAAAAATAAATTTAATGTTGTTAACATTTACTTTGTTGAAAGTTATTTAGTGAATGAGATGTGTAATTGTTCAACTGCATTGCAGATTTATGAGTTATATTTTATTCACAAGTGCAGTTCCCTCAGATATTTTTCCTCACATTACTTAAGGGCCTGTAATGGTCTCCAGCAAGTCTTTAATGCTTCTGAGAAAAACTGAGCTAAGTCAGTATTACTCAGTCTTGAGTGAGCCTCTAAAGCCTGGTAGAGATATTTGCCATTCATCTTGTTAAACTGAGGACCTGGAAAAGAGCAAGGAGTGGACAGTGAATGAGTTGGGCAGCTCCTCCAAGGAGACGAGAGATGCTGATATCTTGAGAGATCACAAAAAGATGAAATTATGTATGAGAAGCATTGCTGAAACTAAAGCCAAGAAAGAGAATTAGGATGGGAGAGTATAGTCCTCAATGGAGAGACTCTGGATCTGAGAAAGGATGGCTGATTAGTGGTATGTGCTGTGCTGGATAACTTGGCCTGTTCGTGCACTGCTAACACTTGATGTGACTGCTTCTGTCTGAGCTCAGCTGTTCATCCTGCATCTGTGCTATTGCTGCTCCAAAGCAGTTTAGCAACCCAAATATACAAGAGAGGGGGTCTTGGCCAAACTCTTTCATGGCCAACTCTCAACCCTCATATGGACTGGAGACTCCAAAACACAGTCTACAGAAACAGCTTTCTTACACACACCACTGAACTGGTCCCGGTGCATGAAAGGAAGTCTCCTTTGCCCATCAAGCCACAATAACTCTGTACTTATTTACATGAAATCGTTATGGATGCCTCTTATATGTGCATCATGCAGGCCAAGCACAGCTACTACTGATAATAGAAATGTTCACCTGCACAGCAGGCAAAAATGTCATGAGATTAGGGAGGATTGGTTGAGTAAAAATCACACTGAGAAACAAACAAACAAATCTATAACATTCTGCAGAACCTTTCAGAGTGGTGGGCCAGTTTGGCATTTGCAAGCCAAAATGCAAACGTATCTGAAACAGCCATGAAATATCATATGTAGCATGTTCACCACTGCCTTATTGTACTCCAGCTGAAGAGTTCATGTACCTTTCTTGTGGTATGGTGTACCTCAGGAACCTCACCTTTTGGAGTGAATGTGCTCACTGCAAAGTTGTTTTCCAATGGACTGTTAACAATCAGAGCTCACCAGTTTTTCTGGATGGCTGCTATTTGTGTCTGTGACTGAAAACTTTCTGGGAAAGCTATATGTAATGGTAGGAATTCAGATATATTACTGTGATATGCAAATAGCTACTTTGTGGTTTGTTAGGGAAACCAAGTCAGGAGATGGCTATTTTTTTGCTATCCTAGATTCCAAATGATGTCATCTTGCTCTAGAAAAAGACCCCTTATTTGGGAAATCTTGTGATTCTACTCTTTGTTTTATTTTACTGTTACTTTCTTTTAACTGAAAGCAGTTGAAATTGGAAATGTTTGAATACCCTCTTCCCAACTTTCCTTTGGCTGACAATTGTCCCATTGTTTCTATGCAGCTGCCACAATTGGCTCTATATTTATACTTCAAGTGAGCTTAGCAGACTCCTTTGTCTTAAAATACTATCCTGACATAAAGACTCAGTAGCTCAACTACAAATTTCATGAATAGTTTTTTCGATAGAAAATGCCTTCTCACTTTGCGATGGAAGCTGCTCATATCTGTCTGTTCTGTGTACCATAACTTTCTCTCTACATAATATCTGATCTAAGATTTTTACATCAGTCCTAGTTGTGCAGCAAAATAGGTGGCTGAACCAAAGAGGCATTTTTCCTGGACCTGCCTCAGAAAGCAGCATGCAAGTTGAAATTTCATTTTTAAATTCAATTTCTCCCTCTTGGAACAAATTCACTAAAGTCAAAGTATCACTTTTTATAGCCTCAGTAACTCTTTCTGGATTTTCAAAGTCAATTCAGCTCTAACCTGAAGTAATTATGGCACATGCTATAAACCACAAGCACTGTAAACTCAGCATGGACTGGTATATCACCATCTTGGAAGCATATCAATCTCCTTTTACTCTAATTTGTTATACACACTGTTTCTTTGGTGGCTTTTTCTTACCCTCACATTCATCTATTAAAAGAAATGAGAATGGGGCCTGTTCCCAGTTCGTAAAAAAGTAGGCCATTTTGGAACCATGGAACTTAGCATTAAAGTGGCTTTCAAATAAAAATGGATAAATTGTACATTTTTCTCCATGTTGTCCCTTCTGATGCAAAGCAGTACACTACTAACTTAAGGCTATTAGTGGATGAGAGTGTGTCTACTGCTAGCAGGAGGATCCATTGCATGCATTAATTATTGTAGCTGTACTTACTAAATTCAACTTATTTGTGACTGCATAGAACACATAGGTAATAGTCTTTTTTGTACAAGGCACCTCTGAGAAGTAGACAAGGAAACCTTGGATGTTTTCTTTATAAGGTTTGGCAGATAATGAAAGAGTAAACCTCTTGCAGTGCCTCATACCTGAACATTTCCTTGATGTTTATAAGATTTACAGAGAAGTTATTTTTCATTCTTTTTTTCTTATTTTTTGCAAGTGTTTGCTCATCCCAGTTTTGCCCAGGCCTGAATATGAAATGCCAAACTACCACAATAAAGCCTAGGCATCACAATATTTTGCCAGCTTATAAGCAGTTTACAGAATTCCAGCTCAAACTTGTCGAACCAAGATGTTTACATAATTTATATAAGGTGGGACTACATATGTATTAGGTGGTTAGCTACAGTAACAGCCAAATTTTCAAAGTTGCTCAGCACATTTAGCATTTGGGCTTCAGACCCTCACAGAATTGTGATAAAATCCTTGGTCCCACTTAACTGTGAGAAGGGGAAAATGACTTTTTATTAGCCTTTTACATGGTTCAAACAATTCTTTGGTTTTGACTACTGCCTATGGGAATTATTACAATTTCTAGGTGGTAGCAATTGAAGACTTCAAAACAGCTCGCAATAGGCAGCTTCAGGAGTACTCAAGTATTCATATCAGTGTTTGAGTAACTAATATGACATGCACAGATGTGATACAGGAATAAAAACCTGCCCCTCACCTTCATAAGCAATGATGGAATTCTGGTTCCACTAGTTTATAAACTGTATCACTGACAGAAAATGAAGGAGACCTTGATGGGTCCCACTGAAAGTTCCTCTGCTGTTAAAACATGTACAGCTTATTGTATGTCCTCTTATTTTCTAATTCAGACTGTTCTGAACATGAGGAACAGCTTTGTAAACCTCAGTAGCTTCAAAGTAAAAAGATATCATTGCTAAAGATCTCCACACTGAAATATCTTAGATGACACAAAAAGAAAAAAAAGAAAATTTTGCCAGAGTCACTGTCATAAAGGAGATAGGTATGACAAACATGTTGTTTACACTTTGATCTTGCATGAAAGGTCATTAAAAAACATTCACTGACTGTGGATGCACACTCCAGGAGCAACAACGTGTATTCCAATCTTAAAGTACTGCAAGATGGAACAAACTTAAGGACTGCCACATATGTTAGGGTGCGTCACAAAACTTCAAAAGATATGGATCTTGGCAAACCAAAAGAAAATAATCAATAAGCTTACATGACAGATTTTTGTAAGAAAAATCAATTACCATTGTTCTCTAAAATACTCGCTGACCACGAACCAATGTGATTTCTCGTTACTAGTGGATAAAGTTACCTCTAAGAACCTATTCCCTCTCATGCTAAAACGTACCAGAGCGCAAGAAGCATTTCTGAGACTGATTTCCCCACCACAGCACTAGTATATTTTAAAAAGAAGCAAAGTGCACTTTATGAGGAAATGAGAGAGGGCCCAGAATGCCTTTTAATTTATTTTTATAATAAATATCATTAAACAGAATTTTAAAGCCATATTTTTTATTTTGTATGTAATGCTTATAATGTAGAATAGAGCCATTTCAAGAAAGACTGAAATAAGCAGTTGCTAACATGAAGTCACTATTTTATTGAAACCTGATAAACTTTCTGGGATAATTTGGGATTTTTTAACAACATTTTTCAAGGCCAAAAAGAAAAAAATGGAACCTTAATTTTGGCAGAAATGAAAAATTATTTCTGTGGCAGCTTCATTTGGACATGGAAAACCTGTTTCAAACCATTCATGGCTCCACCTCTCACAAACTATTTATTACATACTATAAATTACATATAACATATAACATAAAAATTAAATAGAATTGTTCTGGAACCATAGATACAGATTGAGAGTTAATTAAATGAATGTGTGGGGAAAAATCTGTGTGAGATACAGGACTAGGGGTTCCCTGCTGTACCTGTTTAATGAAGTCTCATCCATCTGATGGCTCCTGGACCCATTCTTCAACACTTCCACAAAAATGTCACATTCTTTATGGGGGAAAAGTGTGGAATGTGCCTTACCCACATCAAATACACCATTTTACAATTCCAATCCAATTAATTAAGCCTCTATTCTTCATGCATGAGCGGCCGTCTCTCAGTTACACCCAAGGCAAAGCTCCAAGGGGGCCAGGCAGCCAAAAAAGAAGGTACATTCCCAGCTCTCATTTACTTAAATACATATTTTTGGTAAAAACAAAGTGTTTAAAATTACTTCAGATAAAAATGTTTATATGTCTCCAGGGCCAGAGCATCAATAACTTATGTCTCAAGAAAATGAGCTTTTATTATTTTTATTTTTAATGCAGAGTCATAATTAAAACAGGGAGGAGAGGACAGCCTCCTCTGTGAATGAGAAAATTAGAGTCGGTGTAGTGAGATGGGAGGGTAGAAGGAGACTTCTGATGCGTGATTAAATGAAGAGGCAGTATGGTGAGGGCAGACGAGACACAGCACAGTGGGAGTACGGAAAGCACGGGGAAAGAAATAAACAGAAGACAAGATGTTAAAGTACCATAACCTGACTGCACTCCTGAAGAGTTAAAAATGAACTGATCATCTGTCAGGAAACCACACAAGAGGGGGGTGATGTGAGTCCAGTCCCAGCTCCCTGGGTAGGAATGTTGCTCTTCTGTGATTAAGGGAGAAAAGTAACTATTTCCTTCTTATTGCACAGCGTCGCACCGTTATTTTTAGCACTCGATTTCTGAGTGTGTTTCCTATAGATCATCTGTCATTTCAGTGTTAGAAACAACCATGCTATTTTTTTCTGTAATTAAATGGAGTGTTTTCATTTATGAACTTGCTATTTATACTGATCAAAACCTCTATCAATTCACTATATTGTCTGGACACCCAAGATCCAGCTCAGGGAAGCACTTGTTCAGATTTTCTCTTGTACTACAGCCTCACCTCAGGATAAAAGTGCACATCACAAATAGCAACATGTATGAAATGCTGTGCCTGCTGCCTCGGTATGACCCACATGTCAATGGGAGGTCAAGACAGGGATGACCTCTTCCAAAATTAGCCACAGTAGTATAAAATGTTGCAGCTCTCTCTTGTTACTGCCCGCCAAATGGTATTACTCTCTGTGAGAAGAATCATGTTAGTGCTGCCCAAAGGCAGTGGCTGTCACTGTAAATAGTCAATCATTTTAGTAAAAAAACCCATCCTGGCCAGTCTTGGCTTGTCAGAGGGATCTGAGGTGGGGGTTGGAAGTGGCAGGCCTTGCTGGTACTGTAGCATCAGTTCTCCCCTCCTTTTCCCAGTGATGGTTTCTGTGCCAGGATGTACTAAATGCCAGTGCATGTATGTCCTTGACAGGTCCTTTTAGGCCAGGAGATTGTTTCACCTGTTGCAACTACACCTTGGAACTTCTTTACACTTTTCTGCAGAGGTGAGTTTTCCCGAATGAAATTATATTTTCCAACTGGATTGCAGGTTGAGGCATTTCACCCATTTACATATCCCTTCAATATGTCATCATTGATGCTAGAAGGGAAAAATCTGAAACAGAAAGGGAAAGCTGACAAGTCCTAAAATTAAAAAGTTATTGATTAAGCCATTTGACTTGTTCTTTCATTCCAGTATTGTACTCCAGGAAACAAATGTTTAATTTATTTTGGATAAAGGGATTCAATTTGTGATAATGCCATGAAAATATAATATCTTTACAAACTCAGATTTCTCATAGGAAAATGTTAATGACTCTTTTCTAACGCACTAAAAATACCATGTAAAAGAGCTGGTTGAATATTGCCCAAACAATGTTTTTGATCATTTATCAGAATTGTGCTTGGTTCAAGAAAATTCATATCCATTGTACTATTTGCCAACAGTTATGGTAACTGTTTTTGTTTAGGAAAAGGTTGATTTGTACCCTAAGAATTATGAGTTCGTTCAAAACCAGAAAACAGACACAGAATCAGGTCATTAAATGACCAACTACAGTCTTCATTGCTAATAATAAATGTTTTACTTTGAAAGCAGCCTTTAAAGTCGAAATTGTTCAATAAAAATGCAAACATACTTGATATTATGCAAAGCCTAGTTTAGGTATTAGTCATCTGCAGAAAAAGTATCAATGCTTGATTGTCAAATGCAATTATTAAATATATTGCCAGAACTCTGACTTGGTCCACAAATATTCATTAAAGGGAAAAAAATTTCAAAATATTATCACAATTCCTTCCCTGCAATTAATTAAACACCATATATAGTTTAAAAGTGTAATTTTTTTTCTCATTCCAAAATGTTTTATTTTCAAAATACAAGGACCTAAGTATTTATCTTTGTTTTGATGCAATGGCAACATTACAGTCATAATCAGAACTGGGCCTTCTTTGCACATAATGGTAGTAAAGGACATTCATTTCACAAAATACATAACCTAAAGTTACTTCAACAAAATAAATGCCTTTGAAATTGTGAGAACATACTTCATCAGCTCTTCCCTAAATTATATAGTGCAGTTCACTGGCAAGCACTGTGTTCTCTATTAAAGTTTGACATGTTATAATTTCATAATTAGGGCTTAATTTGGGCTGGAGGAATTGCTGGTTTTTTGTTTTTGTTTTTTTTTTAAATTCTCATCATGTTTTTAAAAAATTTTTTTACTTTGTTTTTTAACAACAAATTTGGACAACCCCAACCCTAGGACTGAAGGAAAGTTCTGGATTCAAATAGTGATTTGGGATGAAGTTATAGTTAGGGGCCATATAAACTTTACGATAGTTGCCCATGCACTCAACTGAAACTCTAATTCTAAATATCAATTCTAAATATAAACCCTCTTGAAGTTTGAGACAGTTCTGCCTTTTTTTTCTATGTCTCTCCGGTGAACCCAACACTAGTTTTAAGTTTCTCATGACTTTTAGATTTGGTTATAAACATTTTCAGTATTTTTCTTGTGCACTATTTTGTTTTCTGTGAACTCAGTAATTAATTGTTGGGGTTTTTTGTGACTGTGTTGGAGGTTTCTTGTAAAGCTTTTTGGCTGTGTTTGTTTTTAAAGCCCATAAATCTTACTGTATTTTACAAGACAACAGATTACTCAGACTAAGATATTTAGTATTATGTTGAACTGTGTGTTTTGTTTTATTTCTTAAAGAACTGTCATAAAAGCTGTAGATATTTAGTGATATTAATTAAGAAGCATAATACTCATCAGATCAAACCTGTAGTTTCCTTTACCTATCATCATCCAAAATGTTCTTATTCCTTTCCTTCTTTCTCACTCATAGCCTCCTAATATTGTCAGGATTGATGTCATCATTTATTCACTCCAGAAGGAAACTAGTTGGTTGGAAAGGGAGAGTGGCAATGGGAAGCCAAATTTATATTAGCAATTTTTTTTAATTAAAAAATGGTATTTTTCATGAAACAGTAGTACCTAATATAGTATATTTCTTTATACTAGGAGTTTCCTCCTTGTTGACTCGTCCTCTTTTTGTTCTCTCTCCCCCCTGTAGCAAAATAAGAAAAACAGATTACTGTAAATTTTGGCACAGAAGGGTATTTGCATCATTTTCTTAGAAGTCACGTGCTTTGGATTTCCTCTTGTTTATGATATATTGAAATGTCTTCCAGATGTTTTTAATTATAAAAAGTTTTCAGGAAAGCAAAGTAATCCGTAATAAAATTTCCTCTACATTTTTTAAAATAGCCAATAAATTAGTGTACTGTAGCTTATCAAACTGCCACATAATTCTACATTTGACCCCAGTGCAGCAAGGTCTGGCATTTCCTTAAGACAGCTAGTTTGGTCAGAGGCAAAGCAGGCTTCCCCAGGCATACTTTCAGTTCCTCTTCCAAGGGAGAGTGTTCCCTTCCTGGGGCCGAGCCAGCTGTGCGAGTGCTCATTGGTGCCAGCGGCTCTGACTTCCTACACGAACACACCCACCTCTGCTGCACCGGCTTGGAAGATGCAGATGTGTCACGTGGGGTGTGCCAAAGTTTGGATTCGGGACAGAGACAAAGAGAAAATATTTTAGCTGCTGGTATGTGATGCCGAAGCTGTGCTGCATGAGATTTTCATTTATAAATTTTGGGCGGGTGCCCCAGGTTGCTGTGGTAAAATCTGAAAGAAAACACAGTAAAAGTAAGAAGATCGGTTCAGTTTTCAAGGATATATATGTAGGTGGGGGGGAAGGTTTTAGTCATAAAAGACATTTTCAAATGGTCAAAGAACTGGACAAGAAACAATGACTCTGAATCCTTAAAAATCTTTCCAGAATCTCCCCCTTGTATTCATTCATCTGTTTGTTCATCCTAATGACACACCTGAGCAGTGTGCTTACTCTCAGCTTGTATTTGTATAAGGAGTTAAGGTGAGCAGGGTTATGGGAAATAGACACCAACTTTGCCATTTCTGTGATTTTTCAAGCTGTGTGTGTATGCATATGTGTGGTGGGGTTTTTTTTTTCAGAAATAATCAAGATCTGAAGGAAAGATATAGCTTCATAAACAGCTTGATGAAAGAGTTATTAGGCTGTTGATTCATGGGTTTAATGTCCTACATGTATCTTTAAATTTGTCCTGCCAAAAGATCTCTCTCTGGGAAATAGGGACTTCAGCCTCTGTCCTGAAAAACAACAACACAAAAGAGTAAGCATGTGCATTTGGTACTAGCCAGGTATGGGGATTCTATGGCACTCTGAGGTGAGTTTGAAGCTTCAGGTCTAGGAGTATGATGTAAAGAACTGTGAAAGTGGGAAAGCATACAGCATCCTAGTGGACTAGATCCTCCTGCCTGTCAGAATCAGTTCTTTTCCAGAGGTGGGAAGGGAAGGAATCAAAGAAAAAAGAGGTTTATGTGATATTTGTTTGGGGTTTTTTCCCCCAGAGTGTCTAAACACATCAGGACTTGTAATAAAAGCAAATTACAGTTAATGTAGCTATCCTATCCCACATGTCTGAATGGTGAAAGTGAGCTCTGTTGGCTTGCAGCACTCGAGGCTCTTGCCTTGTCTCACTAATTTGCCTTGAGTACTATTTCATCGGCCAGATTTTCAAAGAACAGTAAACAACCATGCAAAACTCCAAGCTTTTTTTGCATTAAAAGAGTAAAAACAAATATTTCACCTTGCTATTGAATCTATTTGTATTTATTGCAAAAGCAGCACAGCACAGAATTTGGACCCAATTTTAGCAGAGAGGAGACAGAATGCTAGGAAACAGATGTAAGATAAATGTCTCTTTTATGCCTCTTAAAAACAGTAACTGAGTACAGTCTTGCCATCAAAATAGAAAACAATAATCAGAGATAAATAAGCTGAATTTTTTCAAAGGCTCATGGAAGTAAATTGCATATGATTTAGAGCTCATCTGCAGAAGGATGGCGGCAGGACATGAGAAGGAAGGAGAAAATTGCGGACCTCAATACAGTGGCAACTATGGCTGAGAACTTTGACCAAATTTTGAAAGGGATATAAAATGCTAATGCTGCCACTCCCCAAGAACTTCCTCCCAACCCCCTGCCCAGAAATCCCCCATATTTTGAGATGCCAGAATCTATTGGTCTCCATTCTTAGAGTGCTTTAAGAACTATAGTTTCATTTATTCCTTGATGAGAGTCAGGCAGTACCTACGATGTTGGCTTGTTATGTGTTTCTCCACTGCCTGCACTCCATGAGTGCTGTTGTCCATATTCAAGCAAAGCCGCCACTGAGATCAAGGGAAGTTTAGGTTTGAGTTAGCCTGAGATGAAGGGTATTCCTTACCTAACATCTCATCTGCTGCAGCAGGTTTCTGTGGTATTTGACTCATTTTTTTAATGTTAAGATAGGAAAACCTCTTGCCCTTCTGGTGCAGTGGAAATAAAGACTCTAACAGACAGCAGTGAAGTGAGAGGAACCACCTTTTTGGAAAAGAATATATTATTAAATGTTTGACTGCAGTTGTTTATTGTTTACTAGTAGTACCTGTAGCGCTAGCGTTACTAGGGAGTCAATATAAAGCTGACTCTTCCATCCTAAAATTTTCCATATGGAGATTTGGGCGATTAGAGTGCTAAGGAGGATTTTCATGGGAGAGTGCAACCTTGGTGGTTAAAAGTCTGACGGGTGCTCTTCCTGTTACCAGCACTGACGGGGTGGGGAGAATGGAGCTATGAAATAGCAACCAAACCCGAGGATTCACACATTTCAGCCAATCTTATAAAATTCTTTACTGACCAATCTTCTGCTAAATTGGCCAGCTATTACCTAATTCTGTTTTACAATGAAAAACTGTCACTGCACTTGTGTCTTTGAACCAGCAGAGAGTAGCAGTGCTGATTTAAAAAAACTGTGAGGTTTTGCTCAGATTCCTTTTTATTCCACTACTCCTCTCGCCCCAGAATGGAGGTTTATCGTGCTCCCAGAGGTGTGCCCTGCTCCCAAAGGAGTGTCCTGTGCCAGCGGTCACTGGCTGTGGGGCAGTGATAGAGCTGCCCCACTGAGGAGGAAGTGGTGGCACCACTCTGCCAGGTGACAGTGGGTCCTTCTGGGGCTGTGCAGTGTCAGCAGTGTTTTTGACGCAGCAGGTGTCCTCTAGCTGTGGTTTCACAGGCACAGACAGGCAGTTGTGCTCCATCTACGAGTGTACAAACTTGTCCCCCAACAGAGCACTGTGCTGGCCACCCAAGACTTCGGTCCCAAGGTGTTTCAGAGAAACTTGAGGAACTTGGGAGAGAAAAGCTGAGCTACAGGTAGCAAAGAAGGTGTTGCTTTCTCTGGAGAAAGGATTTAAACACTTCCTGATATTTTTGCTGAACTAAAACTATTCAAGTCATGTCAGGGAAAGAGACAATGGGAGGATGACACAGCTCTCAAATTGGCAGCTGTTACTGGCTGGTAGCACTTGCAAGGGGTTACTGAGGGCAGTGAGGGGAGCAGAAGTGGTGCCAGTGTCTTGATCTCTGCATGTATTACATGGGGTCTAAACCACCTGAGAACTGGCTTTTATTTTCGCATTTCATTTGCCCTTCACAGCAGCAGAGCAAAGGAGGAATGGGCCCAAGGCCTTCTGGCAGCTGTGTTTGTGGGAGTGCAGTTAGGTGTCTGCTCCTCATCCTACCTGTGGGAATAGGGCTGGGGAGGAACTTGTGGGATATTTGCTGTCTGGCTCATCCATCGAGGAATATTTATTTGTTCATTAATTTATTTTATGAAGATTGTACAGACTACACAGTGGAGTTCCTCACTGATCAGTCTTTGTTCAGAGTTTACAAACCATGACTTGACGGAAGTAAAACAGCATAGCCTGCCTTCTGCTCTTGGGGCTTGTGGTGTATGGCAGGGTACTAGGGGAGAGATTGTAACAACAAGCCATAGTACTGTGCCTTTGTAGAGACAGTTATTCCACTTCTTGGTTGCTTTGTTGATTGGGTTTTTTCTTTATTTAAGTTTTTTAAACATATAAACAGGACTTTGATGTTCTCATTGCACTGGAATAGAAAAGCAATTGCGTGAAGGGGACTATCCACACAAAATTAGAAAATGGGATGCTGGCATAGCTTTCTGTGTACATTAAATTTCTGTTAAATAAAAAAGAAGTAAGGAAGCATACAAGGGGTGGAAGCAGTTACCCAGGGCTTTAGGGACACTGAGTGCACAGGGATGTACTGAGAAAAGTCAAAGCCCTTGGGGAGTTGGACGTGGTTAAGGGTGGCAAGAAAGGCTCCTGCAGGTATATTGGCAGCACAAGGAAGGCAAAGGAAAACGTGGGGCCACTGCTTCTGAGGGTATGAAGAATACAGAGCCAGGCTCTTCTCAGAAGCGCCTAGGCAAAGAAACAAGTGACAAAGGGTACAAACTCAAATACAGAAAATTCCACTTAGGTGTAAAAAAAATGTTTTTAAATGTAAGGGTGAATGAACACTGGAACAGATTGCCAGGAAAGATTGCGGAGTCTCTGTCCTTGGAGGTGCTCCAAACTGGACTAGGCACAGCCCTGAGCAACCTGTTATTGCTGACCCTACTTTGAGCAGGGGTTTAAACTGAGCGATCTCCAGAGGTACCTTCCAACCTCAACTATTTTGTAATTCTGTGAAATTCTATAAATTGCAATTTAAACAAATAGCTGTGGTAGCACTTTGGATTAACACTTAAATTATTTTCTCTGTAAATCAATTGAATATTTGTTATCAAAACTCTGTCAACTTAATTTAACCCAGACCTAAGTGTTCCATAAAAGCTTTTATTGAATCAGAGGCCAACAGAAATGTGTGCAGCTTTTGATTCCAATGAAATCAACCTGTAGGGGTTTTTTAACAAATAAATAGTCTTTTCTGAAAGTGAAACTGGCTGGAAGCAAAAGTGAAACTTGCTTTATTGCTTTTCTTCGTTCAAACTGGGAGAAACAGGAATAGTAAATGGAGGTCATAGGTAGTGCTATGTGCAAGTAAACAGAATTAAAAATATTAATTTTTTTACCATAGCGATGCCACTTCTAGTAATACAGTGAAGTTGTTACCCTTATTACATTGATAGAGCCCTTTTGATCTTTTCTTTGAGCTTTATGTAGCTCTTCCTCTTTTCATCACAATGCTCCTGCTCAACTCCAGTACTTTATGGTCATAAATACCTGTAAGATGCAAGTTGCTATAATTTGTGACTGTAAGAGGTAGACTAGCATAAATTATGCAAAAAAAGAGAGTAATTTACTCTGGAGTGGGTGCAGCCATGTGCTGTCATTGGCTCCAAGAGGAGGGATGCTCATTTGTGCCTGTGTGTGCTGAGAAAGGTGAAGGCTGAGTTAAAGTAGATCAGGCCTGCTTTATTTTACACAGTCCTCTTAGCTGTTTTGCTGAAAATTCTTCCTGATCCTGAAGTCCATTTCTGTTGTTGGGATGGTAACTTGCACACATTTCTTTTGCCACTTATACCCACGAACAGCCACATGTTACTTGCCATCCTGCATCCTGGCTGCAGCTGCAGCTGCTGACTGTGAGCTACACATGGCTGACTGTAATTCCTAGGAAATGGTGTACCTTGATTTGGTTGGGCTTATTTTAAGTAGCACATTATGCAGTGTGGGTTAAATTAATGTATATTAATAGACTAGTGGTACTGCATGGGACTTAAGAGAAAATACAGAGAGATTATATGTGGGTAGCTGACAGCATTTTTTTAATTGCTTCTAAACTGAAATAGAAGAGGTCTGTGACCCTCTACATTCCTTAAGCAGTGTACAGGAGTTTGTGTCTGTGTAATTCCTTCCGTTGCAAGCTTTCTCCATACTTGTTATATATGACATATAGATATTCCTTCATATACCTGCTACATGGACTCCCTCCTCCTTCCCTTGGCAGTAATGCTGATACTTGGCAGGAACAAGGATCTTTTCTTGCCCCTTTTATTATGAGTGAACTTTCAGTACATAAACAGATTCTTCTTTAACTAATTTAATATGCACAGTTTTATCTTATTTGTTTTGTCTTTCTTCCAGCTCCGTCTTGAAATGACTCACTGTAAAAGGTTTATTGGAATTTTTGAAGTTCCTAATGCAAACTCTGGTCCAGCAAGATTGCTGTAGTCCAATAATACTAAGTCTACTTTTCTTAATTCTTAAATGTCTCCCTGCCTCCTTTCCTTGTAGAATAGGTGAGAAAAGCAATTGCCTCCACTACATAATGCATCCCAGCTCAAAAACTCACTCCTTCCGTGTAATTTTGAATCCTAGCCCAGCTGGTGGTTCCTAGAGTTTAGGCTCTGAATATGAGTTCAGCACTTTCAAATGAATCACTCAGAACAGTACTCCTGTCAAAGAGTTTTCTTTTTTTTTTTTTGGAAGGTTTTCCTGAATTTGCAGATACAGACCCTGACAATGCAGCAAAAAATACTAAAATTTTCAGGTTTATTTCCTGTTTCTTTAAAGTGCTTGTTTTCATTCTATTGTGTTTTAGTACAACAAAGATGTGTGGGATATGCTACTTTTGCATGTAATTGGCCTTGTTCTTACTTATTTGTGATTTTGTCAAGATTTTAATTGACACTTCAGTGTTTTTGTGAAGACCTGTCTTTTGAGGAGCCCTTTTTACCTTTTTTCATGAGCTGTTAGTGGGGTAAAGATTGTCCTTTTCATCTGCTGCCTGTGGACAGTTCTTTTCAAAAAGGAGTTAATGAATAATATCCCAGCTCTCACCAGGAAGTTTGGGTTTTAATAACCTGCCTGCTTATGAAAACATATTATCAACTCTGAAAACAGAAACAGTGAAAATATATAATGAGCTGGGATAGATTTCCAGTTTTGATCATTAGCACACAGCCCTGATCTTCATCTTTAGTTTCTTATTGGTATTGGTTGGATTGATGAAATAGGGTGTGGATTGATTAAATAGGCTGTAAAGGAAATCACATAGCTTTCTTTTTTAACTTTATCCCAAGGATAGTTGTTCACTGCCATGCTCCTTCCATAGAGGCAGACAGAGGCTGTAAGGTGCTGGTGCCTTCGTTGAACTCTGAAGGGCAGAAACACTTTTCTGGTTAGTCTGGGTGAGGATCACTGCAGCTTAATGCAAATAGTTAAACACGAAACTACCAAGGGGGGCTTCTGAAAAAATCTTGCCTATTTAATGATTACAAATAAAAAGTGTCAAAATACGTATTGGAAGTATCATAATTTACTTCTAATGTTTCATTCATAGTAGTATTCACATCTTAAAAAGAGAAAAAATACTCATTTCCTCCCTGTGGCATGTCTTCCATACTGGAGGATCCCATTTGATTGTTTCCTGTCCAACAGTCATTCTGCAGCTTTTATTATCCTTGCCACTCTTCTCCAAGCCTTTTCTATTTGTATATCCATTTTAGAAGTGGGATCAGAACCAGATACAAGGGCTCTGTGGATTTATGCACTGATACAATCATGCTCTCTATTTCTTTCACAGTGATTTCTAACATTTAATGTGCTGTTTTCTTCTGACAATTCTCTAATTTGAGCTGAGGTTTTCATTATCTGTTATACTATCGGTATTACTTGATTGGCTATTTTGTTACCTATACTATGCTATCCAGATCTTCCTCTTGGTGCAGTAATGAACTTGGAGACCTTCATTTTATAAGTAAAGTCAGAATTGTTGATTCCAACGTGTGTCCCTTTACATTTACTTACATTAAATTTCATTGATCATTTTGTCAGCCAGCAATTTGTTTCATAAAATCTTTTTGTGTTTCTTCCCAGGAGCCCATGTCTTTGCCACCTTAATCATCCTCCCAGCCTTTGGATGAAGCATCTGAATCCCCAACATTACTTCTGGAGCCCTTTAAAAAGCAGACTTCCTAAAAGCCACTGCTGGATGATGGTGACTGATGCTGAAAGTGTAAGTTCCAGGCAGCAGGGTGAAAAGAGGGTGTTGCAGTCAGGTTCCTGAATGTGGAAAGCTGACGTACTTATGCATTGTGCAGCTTTAGTAATTGATAGAAGAAGCTAAAACAGAGCTCTTGAATGACTGTGCAGGGTGCTGAACAATATTTTTCCCCAGTTGGGCCCCTCTCCAAATGTCCAGTATTATTACCATAACAGTTTTGCTATATAAATGAATGATTTTTGTAATGATTTATCCACTCTTCCATTATTATGTGACCAATCTCCGTTACTAGATCTTATTCAGACCTTTACAATGGTAATATATGCAGCTTTGTAGTCCAGAACACTCCCTGCTCTTTAGGCAGTTAGACCAGATCAGATGTGTTATTGGCCACTGGAGCACGCCTTCATGTGTTCATCAAACACAAGTCTGGAAATAGCAGTCTGGGCCTGCATCCCCACAAGAATGAGGTTTCAGTGTGGCCATACAGTGCCAAAATTGTTTCCCTGGGATGAGAGTGAACATTAATAAATGTTATGAGACCAAAAGCATTTTGGTCTTTTTTCCTCTAACTGTTCATAGATAAAGAAAAATGGTAAAGAGTGGGAAGAGACATTGCAGTGACAGTCATTTCACATTCAGATTTTAACTAATGGTTCAGATATTCAGACTTGTGATGCTGTAGTGTGTTCTTCTGCCATTAATATAGGTGCTACTATGAAATTCTTTACTCTTTTCCTTTTGATCCTGAGTCAGTTGTTTTCCCTCCCATGTTGACTTACCTGGCAAATGAGCCATTTTGATCTTTTGTTTTATGACAGAAGAACTGTGGGACGATAAGCAATGGATGGAAGTGGTGGTTTTAAATGATCACCAGACTAAAATTAAAGTTGCTATTCTCTGTGATTTACAAGATGTTCCAGTGCCTTCAGAGGCATTGTGACACTGGACTATACAGACAGGATCTTCCACAGGAAGCTGTGTCTTAGGGCTAAGGTTTCAGTATGGAAGATTTGAGGAATCTTGCCCTTAGGAGGCAAGAAGTATGTGCCTACATTGTGACTGAGAGAAAATCCTTTCTGTTGGTTTGGCAATTCAACAGTGAGTTCACACTGGGGAGGACAAAACAGATCCTAAGTGTTTACTATTCTCAGTTTATTCTTTTTAATAGAAAGTGAAAGATCAAAACAGCCCATCTGCCAATGAAATGAGATGAAAGTAGTAATTTGTCTGACAGACTTCTAAATCCATTCTCCCAAACATTTTATTTTGTCATTGATTTAGCCCTGACAAACTTTTATTTCCCGTGCAGCTTTTCCAAGGGCTAGACTTTATTTCCTCAGTCAGCCTCTTTTTCTTAAAAGAGATACTGCAAGCATAAATGCATCTGATACATTATTTGTAACAAACTGGAAAAGATCCATATGTCCAGCTGCCAGGAGAAGTTTGCTGAAAGGGTAGTTAGCCACAGTGCCACACGTATAATTCTGGGGGGAGGTAAGTGGGAAGGGTTTGGAGCATAGTGACTTGCCAGAGAAAGACACAAGGGTGGTCTGGGCAGCGTAGCAGAGCATCCTTCACAGGAATTGCAACTTAAGTCACTTTTCTGTTCATATTTGGTGTTCAAAATTGCATAATGCTATCAAACAGAATTGTGTCCTCTGTATCATCTGCTTCCCTATTAAGGAGGAAAAATCCTGTCAGAGGGAGAACCTCTGTCCTGTCCCGTGTTATAGGGAACAACTTTTTCAAGTTCCCCAAAAAACTCTGCTTAAGCAGTTGCTTGGTTTATGGTTTCAGTGTATATATGGAGGCCCAAATGCTCTTACACAGAATCTATACAGATGCATATCCTGAAATTCTCATGGGTCTCTGAGGGCTGGACAAAACCTGCCTTAGAGCAGAAGAATTCTTAAAGTTCTTTTTTTGGTTGTTGTTTGTTTGTTTGTGTTTTTGTTTGTTTGGGATTTGGTGGTTTTTTTCCTTTTTTTGTTTCCTCTGGAAGAATGATACCAGTTATCACTGCAATGATAACTTCATACTTTTACAGCATATGATGCAACACTGTAAACTTGGCTTGCAGAGCAGTTGATTTGTTCCTCTAAATTTTGTTTATTGCTGGCATATGGATATGAAAGGGCATAATTTTGGTAGCTAGATCTAATCAGCACTTTGTATATAAAGTGCATCAAAAACACACATCAATAGCAGTCGATCTTAGTGTGTCTGCATTCCAGATCACTGTGTAGTGTAAGTTAACTGTTCCTTTCATTTCTCCTGGAGCCCAGCTGGTCTCGCTTAATTTCACACTATTTTATATTCTGTTTATTACTGAGGCCAACAAGTATTTTATTTTAGCTGTTTGTACATATTAAACAAACATGGGATCTGGGTGGAATGTCTCTGGCAGAAACATGCTAATTCCTTATACCCTCAGAGTCCATTCCACACTTGAAGGAGTGGACTCAGCCAATTAAATTAGGCACCCAAACAGGAAAACCACAGACACATGATTACACTTTCAGCCAAAGTTAAACGGTGCAGCATGAAAGTCGTGTTGTTGTTTGGCTTTTTCGCAGTGAGGCCTGCGTGAACAGAGGCAGCTGGCAATGTCTCTGTCAGAGCCTGCCTGCGGGACACAGGAGAGAGGGAATTCCTGCTTCGTGGGGCTGGCAGCATCATCTCCTCCATGAAAAGATCATCATAGGTATGCAACAACAGAACATAACGTTTCAGTTTCCAGATAGTGTTTTAGGTGTCCAGATACTGGAAAAGTCTGAGGATTGTAGGCTTCCTTTTTCCACAGACCTCTGCCCTGGGCACTACTCACAATGTTCATGAATCTCACAGAGCTGCTGACCAGGTTGGACTGTCAGGAGAGGTGGTGAGTGCCCCTCATCATGGCTGCCTGGTGGCCTGGTGGTTAATAAACATGCACAGAAGATATTAGTTTGGGCATTTGCAGGAACATTTCAAACCCAGTCTTGTCAGATCTAAAAAGAAAGGGCACTGCTATAAAACTCCATTTAAAATAAAAGAGTAAGCCTGCTGTTTTTGTTGAAATACCGTGGTGCAGACAATTCTGTGGTGTAACTGCAGGATAGCTAGAGACACCTTTTTCTTGGTCTATTCAGATGCCTGAGCATCTCTCATTCAGGGAGGTAGAGATTTAGATCCAACCTGTGTTAGTGCATCTTGCTGACTAGTTCTGGTGGCTCTTCTGAAGAGCACTGAGCCAAGCTGTTACCGCCAGCATTTCCTAAAGTTCTCATTCTTTGATTAGGAAACTTTGGCATAACACTGGTTTTGTTGTGCACCACTTCAGTGGCTGGATGCCCAAAAGTTCAGTGTACCCATGTGCAACTTGTAGGACTTCATCTACCTAGCCCTTAGCTACTAGGATGGGATGTACATTAGGAACCCTTAAGGGTGGTAGAAATCTGAATATAGGCTGCTTGTCCAGTGCTTTAGGGAGTGGCAGTGGATGATCATTGTGACTGTGGTCTGTCATGATGAAACACAGCTGTATTACTTTATTTATTATTAATAGAGACTGAGTTGTATATTGTGTTCTTACACTGCCATTGCCAGACTATAGCTGCAGAGTGCCTGGGACTATGAACTAGTGCTCAGTAAAGCTGTCTGGTTTCACAGTGTCCTTTGTGGAGTATATTAGACTGTGAGCTGTGCTGACCTCTTTTTTTTGATTCTGAGGAAAGCTTGAGTGGTGTTTTTAACTCTGAAACTGTAAAGAGTTTGGTCCTTGGCTACCTTAAAGACACATCTTCACTACGTGGGGTGCCGCAGTGATTAAGATTGGCTGCAGTAACCAAGCTAGCAGTACCCTCGTTTAACTGGGAAAGAGCTTGTTACTGTCCTCTTTTAAAATTCTTCAGATCTGAAAATTGTTTTCCAGTTCTTTGTTCCAGAATAGGCCAGGCTTCTTGATTTAGCCCATGCATCTGATAGTAGCTATTTTATTTTCTAAAGAACTGAGCCAAGTTGCATGCAAGCATTTTTTTTTTGCTTGACAGATGTACTTTCTGATGGTTTGATGGTATTGTAGATATTAATTACAAGTTTAGTATTGTTCCCTCAATAAAAACTGCTTGAGCATGGTATTTATAGAGTAAGGTAACTCAAGAGTGATCAAAGGTGTGCAACTCCTGGTTTCTCTGTGAACTGAAATTTTGTTAATCTTTTCTCATGCTGGTGGGTGGAAAAGGCCAAGGGATGGTTGTTTGCCTAATGAGGGCAGGATACAGCTGGGAGGAAGCTTGAAACTCTCTAGCAGGGTCTGCAAACAATCTAGTCACATCAAATAGATGCCCACTGTTTGCCAAAAATCAGTGAAACAGGGAGATAATGAGGGAGATAATGAGGGTAATGAAATAAAGAAAAAGAGAGCACTGTTGTTCTTTAATGCAGTGACCTTTTTTGAGATGTGTCATTTACACGGGTGTTTGTGTGAGTGTTGGCCCATGCTGATTTTACAGTACTTAGTTGTGTGATGGCTGCTTACCAAAGCTGCAGAAGCACCCTGTGGCTGGCCTCGCTCTAGGCTCGATAAGCTGTTGCAGTAATGCTGTATTAATGGTTTTTGGAAAAGTTGATACTATCTGCATTTGAAGGAACACATTTTGGCCTAAATATTGAGAAATCACAGGTATGCTATGCAAATCCTGGGTGTGCCAGCCAAGCCTGTAGAAGAAAACTCATTAGGATTAATCTCTAGTAGGGTGACTAATGCAAAGGGAATGAGGTACTTTCCTCCCTGAGTCAGCAGAGGTTTGACATAGCTTTCAAAGGGGCTTCACTGGAATGCAATCAGTTGCTTTGTGCAATAGGTATGGTAGTTTATTTAATTTGGAACTGCTTGCTTTAGACCAGAGAATACTGTACTAAATTAAGAGAGACACGTAGCTGCATACTCTACTAGTAGATTTATACCAAAATATCTTACTCAGTTTGAAGAAATGAGGTGCATAATTATCTAATGTACGTTAAAAGCACTAAAGACAGCAGCATATGAAAGCTGTCTTACCTCCTGCTTTGCTCTTTGAGCTTTGCCAGATTTTTATGTTTGAGGAACCATATTTACAAGTGAGGCATTTGTTACGTCCTATCTCTGTCTACTTTTCACAGTGACTTCCACATGTAATATCACGAAAATTAGTTGCAGCTCAAGATTACTATTGTGGTATTACAGGAAGGAGTAGCTAAAGAAGACTAATTTTATTAACAGTTCTCCAAAGCCTTTCTTAGATGGAATATTACTTACTGGTAACATTTGTGTAAGACAATGGGATTTTTTTCTTGCAAGTGCTGCAGTCAGCTAATAGCAATCAAATTCTTTTCAGTGGTATGTAATTGTTAGCCCCATAAAAAGAAAAATAAATTGCTATTTTTATCAATAAAGCTATACAGAGCCAAATACCAATGCAAAGAAAATTTCACTGTAATTTAAAATGTTTAGTCATATTTCATTCCCAAGTAACACACTGGTATTTGTAGTTTCAGACTGAGAACTTTATATTTTGCCTCTGCATTTTCTTAAATTTTCATCTGTATTACATGTTTCACTATGGATAACTTATTAGGCAACGTGAGGATATATGGAGATCCTTCCTAAAACTCCTAATCATTTTTCAAAGAAAGTTAACGGAAAGGGTAGATTTTCTTGATAATCCTTTCAAAATTAAAATATAACACAAAAACATTATGTTTAAGTGACATTAAGGGTCTTACTTAAACCAACTAAAGCTGGGAAATTCAAAGTGAGTAACTAACACTCTCTTGTAAACTGCCCTTGTGTATTACAGCTGACAGTGGGGAAGCAGAGGTTCAGAGAGCAGCTCAGATAATAATCTTAAGAGTTTGGATATTGCCTGTGCCCCAGCAGTTGTGAGAGCAGGATAGATGTCTTTCAAGATCGTGCTTTCTCATGAGAGATACGGCATTTCCTTTCGTGGTGATACTGAACGGAGCTTTTCTTTGGCCAGTTTATGCTTCGTTCCCTGGTTAACAGGAAGGGCTGAGTAGCACACAAGTAGTTTACAACAAATAGAGATCTAAAATTTGAATCTGAAGCCTGGAGGATCCTGATCCCAGGCTTGCTTTCTCTCCAATCTCTGCTTGAAAGAAACCCCAACTAGCCAGAAGTAGAAGTATCAGAAAAACCCAGATTCTCTCCTGTTTTCATTTGGGGTCCAATCTGACCTTTTTTTTCATTGAAACCAGTTCAGTGTGAAACCAGTATGCTGTGTTTACACACTTCATTAGTTTCATATTGTCAGTATATCAGATAAACATTAGTTAGGCACAGCAGGGCTTCTTAGGGAGAATCTATTGTAGAGCTCCCATGATTCATATAATTCATACATCAGTCTAGAAGTTTATTAACATTTTCCAAATATTCTGACATATCTGTGGAAGGGTGGTGTTATATTTCTTAGAGCTATTCTTTGAAGCTGAATGGCAGATTTCTGTGTTGAAAGGGAAATTTAGTATTCTTGGTTGGTTGGTTTGTTTTTTTTCAAATAAGCTAAAAATACAGTTTTTTTGAGGCAGCAAAAAACCTTTGCCTTTCAGCCACTAACACTAAGGTTAGCCCATATTTTACAGAACTTTTGCGAGCTAGCCTGAAGTCTTTGATTAATGTCAGAATCTCCTTTCAGTTTTTCTCTGAACACATTACTTTAAAATTTGCATAATTGTTTAAAGTTGCACATTTTGCTGATAGTGCCCCTATTAAATGATACAAGAAAACACAACATTACATTACATCACCGACAGGATCAAAACAGAAAGTGACACTTTTATGCAGTTGTGTATTTTGTGAATCAGGGCAGTAATTGGAACATATTAACGATTTCCTTGGCTCCCCCCTTATGCTGCTCCACCCCTGCTCCCTCTGAAGCCATCATGTAAACTCTGAGGATATTTACCACACTTTAAGCTGTCCAGTTCTATGTAGCTCCTTGTAAAGTAATTTGGAATGATGATTCCTACTTGGTGAGACGTGCTCAGACATAAACTCACACATACACATAACAGCACAGAAAGCATGAACCTGTTAAGGATTTCACCTTTTAAGAAATGACAGAGTAATTACAGGACAACATGTCCTTCATGAGCAAAAACAACTAAGCCAAAGTGCTTTCAAGGCTGGCATGGCCTACTTCTCTTCTAGCAAGCTGCATAAATCATAAACTGCTAAGGGATTGATTCATACACTGAGTGGTAACTATGTAATGGTGTATATAAATGTGTGAATAACATACATGTATGCTGAACTGAATTCAGTTCTTCATTGCAGCTTGGCAACAGAACTGAGTTGATGGAGCCTAAACCCTGACTTTGTATAGATATAGAAAATGTAGAGGATGAACCATGTGCTTCCTTAATGAAGGGTAAATAAGTTATTCCATTTTCAGACCTCTTCAGGAGGGGATTGTGATAGTAGGTAAGTTGGCCTTAGGCAAAACTGAGTGTGTTAGAAGTTCTCAGTCCTGGAATTATTGTTCCTGGCTTTAAAAAAGAAATAAAAAAGAGTGTCTATCATCTAATTTTGCCTGTTTGGAGGTGAATAGGCATAGAAGTGTTGACTTTTGCAGTATTTAAAAGAAAATATGCCTTAGTTAAAAATAAAAACAGCCCCAAAATAGGAGTGTCATCTGGCTTTTTGAGTTATCTCTTGCCTCTCACGGTGTCTTTCTGGTGAATAAATTGTTAAACTTCCTTGTATGTCTTTATGACCTAGAATCTTTCAGGTGCTGCAGATAATCTATATTAGTGGGATGATGTTTCTTTCTCTGAACACTTTAACTGGACAGATTGCACATATGCTCTAGTATTACCAAAGGCCAGGTGAATCCTGAAGAGTTGTAAGCAAGGGTAACTCAACCTCTGAAGGTTATCCAGAGATTTAAGCTCCATGAAAATTATGCTTGTTGGAAATACCTACTCCTTCTTTTTCTTGCACATAATGTTAGGGCCATGGTTTCAGAGGTACACTTAATAGGCTTCTCTCTCTGTACGAAAAACCTTTGCCCCTTAATACACAATGGCACATTGGTTGGTCTAGATAGCTAACATTTGCATGCATAGGCAGTAGATTCTGTCATTTATGCCTGTAGATAATAGAATTTACATGCACAAAACTCATTTGGACTTGGCCTCAGAACAGATTGGGAGGACAGGTATTTAAGATTTGAGGGACAGATGCACAGTAGGGGCCTGTTGGGGTAAATGATGGTTGAGTCTGGAATATTGAAATGGGAATGCTAAGGAAAGAATGGAGATAGTGCTCATCTGTGTTTGAGTTGTGCTGAAAGCAGAAAGAGTTTATACAAAGAGCAAGGCAAGAATGATATCAAAGGTCATCTTTCATTGTGAAGAGAACTTGAAACATGAAATTTTCTTTTCTGAAATATGTTTTTGCCCTATGGTCTCTGTCCAGTGATGGCCTTTAATCCGTCTTTCATGAAATTTCAGCCAGAGCCTAGTACTTCATGTCACTGATACCAAGTAATTTAACAGAGATTGTAGACATGTAAGGGTCAGTCCTTCAACTTGAGTGAGGTTTTTAGACTCACTGAAGTAAGTGCAGCAATGCTGGTTTTGTGCCAGCTGAGAAAATCTGCTCAAACATTTAGATTGTTTCAAAATTACTACTACTTGTAGAGTGTCCTTCTATTTTATTTTGGTCAGCCAAGAATAATACTCCAGTTCTGAATTTTGGGGACATCTTTTACAGTGTAAGAGAAAGTTGGTATCCAGATCTAAATGCTTACATTTGAAACCCCAGCTAAGCAAGGCTTGTCACCTACTGCAGGACCACAGCACAGAGGAAGGTATCATCTGAAACCACACTGTGAAAAGTGTTTTACATTTTAATATCACAGTGGTCACTCAGCCTAACCCAGACCAACTTTTTGCTTAAATAAGATCTCACTGAAATTCATATGAGTTGCATTGAAGTCAATTGGATCTTTTTCTGAGTGAGGAGAAAATTCTCGTGGCTCTGTTTTGGTGCACTGACTGTGTAATATCAAGGCCTCTGCAGCAATGCACTTAAACACAACTGGGTGAAATATGGAGAGAGCAAAAGTCTTAATTTCAAATTTCTCGGGTTTGTCAGATTATGTTATATAGTATCAGCTTGTTCTGTGAAAGCTGAAGCCACAGGAGTCCCATTACATTTTTTGGGCAAGATTCTTGGATGATGTAAATTGGTGTAGTGCTATAGAGTAAGTGGAACTGTGCTGATTTCAGTAGCTCAGGATTTAGCCCACTAGGTCTGAGATAGCTATAAAACCTCACTGTGCACTTTGGAAGTTGTACCCCATAAATGCTTCTGCAGCGCAGTTTTTTATAGTGTCTATCAGAAACGCACTTTGTGGCTTAAAAACACTAACTAACCAAGGTCAACTTTCTGTCATTCTCACACCATAACTGTTAATACTAATAAGTGGGGTTTTAAGTGTACTGTCTCTTAGTGTCTTTGATCTTTATTTTTAGTTTGTCATTCTGAACTATTTGTATCTTGGACCATTTTTGTAAGTATACAAACATAAAGAGAATGTCACTAGCAGTGACTATCTCAGTGCTCTATGTAGTAGAGTATCTTTCTCTGAAAATGCATGAGTTTACTTGCACAAAAGTGCCAGATAGGTATACACATGCACACACAATTAGTCTACAGTAAGTGTCCTCAAGCACCCACATTCCTTTTTCACTTGGTAACTAATGAAATGACATTTTTGCAAGAAAGCGTTATGTCTCATCGTGTTAGCTGTTGCAGTGTGTAATCTGAACTCCATTGCATTCACTGACTGTGCCAGTGCTTTGGCATTAAGAGCTGAGGTTGTTTTCCCGACAGACAGGAAAGTGTTTTGCAACAATTACCTTATAAGTAGATTTGTTTTTGCATAGGGAAAGAAATCATACTAAGTGAGCTATGGAAGCAGGCATCCATGTGCTTTTCCATTAGTATATGGCAGCTTGTATTTTTGTAAACACAAAGATAATGTAAGAGAATCCATTTTTTTCAGTTACACAAACAGTTCAAAAGAGATTTGTGATGAAATGGCTTCTAGCAATCTTTAATATTTCACGGTCATCTTTCGGGGGGAAAACCCCCCAGCTTCATTCCCCTGTTAATCTTTTTCCCTTGAGAGGCTGCAGGCTCTGGCTCCGATTTCAGCTACGAATTAGGCTGTGAGTAGGTTTGAACTTGAGTGTCTTCAGAAAACCCAAGGAGAACAATAGCGGCTTCACACTGTGTCATGCTTCAGCTCCAGTGAGTAATGCTAAATTGCTTGCATTGTCACAACCACATGCTTCCCTTGATGATCCTAATGGGTCCCTGCAGATCCAGTGGGGATCACAACACTGGCTGCATACATTTTTTAAGATTGTTTCAAGATATCATGGAACACATCCAGAACCCAGAGTGATGTTTTCTTTGGGGCCCCAGACCATGGAATGTTTAATTACTGATGCCAGTACTAAAAATAGCCATAGGAAAAGGCACGAGTTAATCTTTTAGAGAAATGTTTGGGGAATGGGGGTTAGGGCAACTTGTTTTAGAGCATTATTTCCCTAAAGGTTAGAATCTATATAATTATAATAAAATTATAAAAAAGGATTGTCTGCCTTTTTGTTTTGTATTCAGACAGTGGGAGCATTGTACCCTTATTAAGTAGGCATTGCTGTTTCTAACTTGTATATTTTTCTTAGCCCTTGTATTTCATAAGCTAATCTTCAGCTAGCTTGTAAAATTTTGATTGTTTGATGCCAGTTTCAGAGGTGATGTGTAGTTTGGATTTCCTTGCATTTGCTCAGATATAATGAACCCAAATTATGGCTAGTGGGATTTGTAAGCGTATTGCAAGCTGGGAAGGAATCTAAGTCAATAAGTGTAAGGCGATCCAGAAGGTATCACACCTTGAATGCAGTGTATACTGAGAGCATACTCTGCTTTAACTTTGATGACTCCTAGACTCTGATGAACTTTTGGGTTAACTAGAGTTGCAGTGACCACTAGATTTTTATTCCTCTTTCCTATTGAAGCTCAAATATTTGTCTTGTGACACCTTTTCTTATTGACTTGCCTATCTGTACTTTAAATTACTCAGCTAGCAGCAATAATTAGATTTTTACATTCCTGAATACAGGTCTGTGTCAGAAGACTCAGGAATATCAGACAAATGAATTTTCAAAATAAGCCGACAGCTGAAGAAATAGAACTAGCCTAGTGACTCAGTAACATGTCTCCACATCTCTAAAAGTTTTTGAGAACTTGTAAAATTCAAACTGCAACTGAAAAGCACCATGTATCCCCAGGCAGCCTTAATTTGCATGATCAGCACTTACTCAGCAGAGTACCATAGGTATATGAGACCTTGGTGTATTAAGTGGGTCACATTTAACTGTCCTTGAACAATTTCTCCTATGTATTAAACATAAACAAGCTTTTTGTCATATTCAGCATCACTGTTTCTCTTTTCTCCACACTTTCTTTGATACACAGTAATTTTTCTATAGGAAATTTTAAAGGGACACAGTGAATATGTGATGCCACTTCCCTCCCATAGTCTTGTTTAAGAATTCTGCACTTCTCTCATTTCATATTCCTTGTGTTTTTTTTTCCCCGAGAGTTGGATAATTCCGTTTGAGCAAAAATTTAAATTAAAGTTGATTTTTATAGCTGAGAATTGTTGGACAAATTACACAGTCTCTTTTAGTTTCCTAAATAGCCTTTGGAGTCTGACTGTTCTTCTCCTGTCATGTAAATACCCTGTCATATAAACCCAATGCCCATGATCATTGTCTGTTGGTAACTGGAAAGAAGATGCAAGAGACCACTGGATTTCAGAAGCTGCAGAGGGAAACTGTTAGCAGAGTTCAAATGTAAATAAAAGTGGCAGGAAAATGTTCTTTTCTCTTTCACAATAAAATCCAAACCGGTCCTTCTTTAACCCCCTTTGGTGTTTTCCTGTTAAATAAAAGGCTTCTTTATGTTACGAGAGATACCTTTCTGCCCATTAAATAACCTTTTCAATAGCATCCAGTAAACCTTTCTTGAAAGCTAGTGAGTGGTTTTACACCCTGAACAGTTTTGAACAGAGCTCCATGAAGTCACTGTATGCTATGCCAAAATGTAAAACTTGCATTCAGTGAAGATAAAGAAGAGGAAGAGAATGAAAAAAAAAAAACTTTTAACTTACATTACACAAAGAAAGCTTTTAAAAGCATTATTTTTAGGCATGCTATTAGCTTTGATGTAATTAGCTTGCTGTTAAAACTATTGCACACTAATGTCTGAATGAAAGGTACTATAATTAAATTATACATTCTATTTGCAGTGCCTTTCTGTTTCACAGATTTGTAAGTCTACAGTCCTGCATATGCAAAAAATCTGGGTTTAAATCACCCATTTTCCAAATCCCATATATTGTGCAAGCTTGGATGTCAAAATTGAGCATTACTTTCTGTGAAATATGGGGTGATGTATCAGCAAAAGAACCAGGTTTGTTCAAGATTATTTGAAATTTGGCCCATTCTGTGTGAAAATCTAAATACATTAAAAGATTCAATCCTAGGGGAAATGGACATTCCAAATATATACAGGACCTAAAGATCTCTGAAGATAAAACCTTGAATTTTCAGTGTCTGAGTTTGAAATAACATCTTTAAAAAAAACCCTCAATTCTTTCAATTAATATTTTTTTCTTTTTTTTTTTTTTTTAAGGAAAGTCTTAGTATTACTCACATTCTTTAACAGAGGGTTCAGAAGACACTTTTACTGACAAATTGCCTTTAAGGACTCTTTTGAATATATTATCTCCACAGTGTTCTTAAATTTGACTGTCTTAAAACAGTCAAGTAAGTTGGATAACTCCCTTCAATGTGTTTTCAATTGCAGATCATGGGACTTTCATCCAACAATTTTGAAGAGATAACTTTTAATTACAGTAATAAGAACCACATGGGCAATGATTGATGCAAACCTGATGTGTTCTCTGACTTTATTAATCTTTTTAATTAGAGGCAAAAGAATGCTTTATCTGTTGAGACAGAGAGGAGATGAGTTTTGATGATCTACTGCACTTTTATGACTTAAAAAAATTTGATTGCTCTCCAGAGGTGTGTGTTTACCTGGGTACAAAAAGTGAGAGGAGCCTGCACATTTTCTCTTCCAGCTTTGCTTACCCTCAGCTCTGTGTGGTGTCCCATATGGCACCATACTGTTGAGATTATGGTACTCTCATATTAGTTTCACTTCAGTTCTACAAGCTGCTTATAAGGAGAGTTTACAAGCTCAATTAGAGGACAAGAAAATGAGAGGCAGTTTAACACCACTATATGAGCAGTTGCTTGCCAAAGGATAGATTGTATGAGATGTTGAGAGTGAGGTGTCTTATTCTTTAACTCTCCTTAGCTTTAGGACCTGAGACAGCTTAGCATGTCTTGGGTCCACTGTGGCTGTGATTTGAAGCAGTTGTAGTGTAGGATGGTGTGAAACACAAACAGGATGATGTCGATTCAGGTGCTAATGTGGGTCTTTGAAACAGATACTGTGAATATTTTAGCTGAACTGGCTTAATGGATTCACTTGCCTTGAGTGTACAGAAGGTGAGATTCATTTGCCTCTGTGGCTTGAGATACTTTGCACACTTACAGGTAAGGTTTAGGTTTCACGTTTGCCTGGAGTTTTTTTGTTTTGCAAGCACTCTGAGTAGGATTAATGGCTGTGATGCAAAAACAGCACAGAGGCTTTTCCCATTTACTAGTGTTGATTTATTCTTTCATATTATATAGTGCCAATAGTGTACCAGGTGAGTTACTAACAAGTAACGGTGAGGTCTCTCCTGTAGAAGGTTCATATTCTAACAAAAAATGTGACATCTTGGGGCTTTGTAGACAGGCATGAAGGCAATAAAATATCTGGACAGGGAGGGAACAGAAAACTTACGCACACAAGATGTCAAAGACATCTATATCAGCACAGAAATTGGTGAAACTTCACAAAATGTTCTGTAAACTAACAAGGAAAGAACAGCACATGCTTTTGAGACCTGAAATTCTTTAAGCCTCCTGCACTGCTTCAGCAATAGCATGTAAATGACATGGATTCCAGCCAGTGTTGTGGCTTGGTAGTCTGTGCTCACATGTTAGGATGCTGACTTTGGGCCTGATCCAAACGCCTTTGAAGTCAGTGGAAGACTTTGAACTTCAGTGAGTGAGCTGCAGAGGTGTTTTGAGGTGCTTTCTTGTGCCAGCCAATTTGGAAATATCAGTGAAGGGGAGAAGTTCAGTTTCCTATACCACTATATCAACTCAAAGAAGGAAAGGGAATTTTTTTTGATTGTTATTATTTTTAAGAAGTATTTGCCCAAATATCTTTATGCCTGTCACCGCATAAGAAAATGGACTGGGTTTGGGATAGGGGAGGTAATGAAGAGAGAAGGGCAGTTTGTTGAGTGGCCTCACTTTGTGAATCTTTATTTGTGTGGTAGAAGTGGGCATGCAACTCATCATTTATATAAAGGTTACATCAGATATGGTCTGCTTTAAAGCCATTTCAGACAACCTTTAAGTAGACCTACTAGCACTCAGTGCCATTCAAACTGTGACCTTGTCTGCAAGTTAGTTCCCTGTGATTGCTTAAGTGGTGATACTTGCAGCATAGAACTGGAAAAGTTAGGAAAAAAAAAAAAAAAGAAATTGGTCTTGCATTACACTTACTGACAAAATAGTTGTTTTAGCCAAGCCCATTCATCCATCCTGGGTCTGGACACAGTAACTCTCTAGAACTGCTCTGTAATGTAACAAGAGTGGCAGGAGGGAGTTGAAATGCTCAGAAAGCCTACATTTGTTTCAATCTGTCACACTCAGCAGGAGGATGTATGGTGAAAGCATGGAGAGAATATTGCATTTTGGGATTCCTAGAAGGGTGCCCTGGCATATATTCCTACACACATGTTTGTCATATCTAAATTATTGAGCAATTGAATTTAGTAATAATGACTATGAATTAACCATCTGTCAAAGATAAGGAATATCTGCTTTAACCCTCAGGCTGCCACACGTGCCTTTATATGGTGCCCACAGCATTCCTTTGGTTGCCAAAGTGGAAGTGTGGCAGCACCCTGTGGAAGGGTGGGAATCCATTCCCTTCCACTTTCTGGAAAATAATTATAATTTTGCTCATTTGTTTCAGCCAAACTTTAGCAATATCAGAATTGTTTCTGCAGATTGTTTTGATTTTGAAAAAGAATGAATACTTTATGCTGCAAATACATTTCAGCTTTTAAGATCTTTTTTACTTATCTTTAATGTTACCTGAGAAGGGATGTACATAGAAGACTTAGAACTGAAAACTGTTGGATTTTCTACTTAAATTGCCCTCCGTCCTCCACTTCAATCCATCATCTAAATGAGGCAGTGTATATCTTTAAAAATGTTGTTCTACTGTATCTTCAAAGAGTCCACAGTAGTTTAGAGATCATTTGCCAAATGTACTTCCTTGCTGTGTACTTCACCCCTAAAAAAAAGCTTCTAAGGGAAAAAATTTAATAACTAATTTAGAAAGTTAGCAGGCTAACTGGTGGTCATCAGTGTGGTGGGATTTTTTTTTTGTTTTGTTTTTTCCTGCTTAGATTGAACTTGTTTCTAAGATCTCTTCTTCCACAGATTACTAGTCTCTATTAGATTTTTCTGTAAGTACTAGTTAAAAATTATAATGATAGTCCCATTAATTCCATCTTGAGCACTGGCTGGATGATATTATGTGGATGTAACTACTAGGCCTGTTTTAAAATATGTATATATAACATATATTATATATATATTTCATATATATATAAAATACAATATATTTTATATATAATATAATGTTTAGGGAGAATATTTTCAACAAAACCTATCTATTTGTTTGCTGAGTCTTTATTGAGACAACCTTCACAGAGGCTGTCAGTAGTCTAGGAAATGGGTGTCTGTAGCATGCTGGAAAATGCAACTTATCCCTGGATAGTTTGGTTTGAGAGTAGGGTTTTGGTTTTGTTTTCTTTCTTTTAAAAGTGAGCTGGTTTCCCTGCCCCCTTGCTCCTTTTCAGTCTTTTCTGATGATCTTAAGTTCTCCTAACTGGTCCACTTTGACCTTATAACTTGTAGAAACATCCATATGGAAAACATCAAGATGCTTAATGACTTTCATGATTTCTTTGGGAGGGGAAGAGGGAGAAGGGGAAACAAAGTTCATTCATCGTACAATAAGCTCATTGGTATAACTGAAGCGATCAGTCTTCTCACCTGTCTCCCACAGTAGCAGCCTCCTTGTGGCTTGGGAGTAAACAGCTGACCGGGCTGAGGAGAAAGGTTCTTCATCCCTCGCCATGGGCTGTGAAAATCTGAGCAGGTCAATGGCTGCTGATAGTTTTACCAACTTGCAGAGTTCCTGTGTATCTCCAGCTCTGTGCATCATCTTTGGAAGAATCATCTGCTTTCTGTTTGGAGCGGTTTCATGTCCCTTCTGCACAGCTTGGACTGATGATCTAAGCCCAAGTAACTAGCAATAACTTGCAGTACTTTCTCTTTCCATAATGAGGGATTGCAAATGTGCTGTCATCTGCATATTGCAGAGTCTGCTCAGTGACTATCTAGAACTTCCCTCAGGTTCAGATCAGAATTTCTCCATTTCCACTTTGCAAGGCTGTGTTGCTTCTTAATACCTGAAGAAAATTCTGAAATGGAAAGAAATACAGGCAACACAAAAAGAAATAGAACTTTTCAATATCAGCTGAAGTGATCACAGGTTATGGGCTATGTTTTTAAAAGATTTCTCTCATTTGTTTCATGAAGAGTCACATTCCTTAAGTGGTTAATTTGGGCCACACTGTGCCTTATGTTTCAACAATAGTTCTTGCTAATGTACAATAATGTAGCTTTGTCCTGCAAAATATTGTACAATGCACTCCTTTAAACAGTCTTTATCTAGCAGTTTTAGCCTTCCCCCACCCCCCTTGAAATGTAGGTGGTCACCCAAAGTAAACAGAATTCCTTCTACTCCCTCCACATCTGCTATGTGTTATCTGGCACTCACCTCTGACCCTGATATTCATCATAAGAATAAGAATTGCATCCTATTCAGCTGCTTGTGTGCACTTTAACTCCAGTGATCACTGGCTGTTGAAATAGTATGTGCTGGGAGGAGAAATTGCTGAGACAGCATCGGGGTATTCAAACTGGACTCTCCATTTTCTTGTGCACTTCTGGATAATTAAACAGAATTCTAGAGATAAACAGGTCAGCACAGTATACTGGGGGACAGACCTTGGTATAATTTCAGATTGTACTGGCTAGTGACTGCAGTGAAACAAGTTGGATACTAACTCTTAATGAGAAGGATTTTTGAATTCTGATTGCAAGCCACTGTATCAAATGACATTACCCATCTTCATAGAGAGACAGTATGGAAGCAGTAAGTTTAAAAGTATGTTTGTGATGCAAACTTCTGTTCATTTAATAACACCATCCTCCATGACCTAGTATCATTCAAGGAACTAAGTAAATTTTGGTGTGACTAAGAGTTTTAAAATCTGATCCTAAATGTGAGGATCCACATTTTAGGCAGACTACAGATCTGGTCTCTGTGACCCCGCCAAATGGAACCCCTCTGAAATTTGCCTTTTTCACAAGGATGATCAGAATTACCTTTTGGACACTGTGGAGGAAGAAATAAAACTGCCAATTTCCTTACCAAGGGTGGATCGATTAAAACTTTGGGAAATTTATCAGCCTCCCTACCCCATCCCAAATCCTTTTGATTTTCAGAAAAAAGATTTGGGAACTAACAATGTTGTGAGACCAGCATGGTTTACCGGCTGCCACCACTGCTCTTTGGTGCTGCAAGACTGCTTACAGACAAACAAAACCAAGACCTCCTTGTACCAACATTTTGGGCCGATCTCTGTCATCCCAGTGAAAGCTGAACCAGCATTGACACTTCTATTCAGAGGGCCATCATGTGGCTTACAAGCATCTAGTAATGCTCAGTGATACTACTGATTATCAGGATTTGAATAGCTTTTTTTTTCCCTTTAAATTGGTTATGCTTCTTCACTTGCCAAGTTTGTTTCCTTGAGCGTATCTGTATTTATATTTAGCAAAATTAACAAGGGATGAAATAGGTGCCGAGGATGTTAATTATGTAATTATACGAGCAAAGACATACCGTGTAATGGGCAGAGAAGAAAAATGACAGACTTCACATGAAGAAATTAAATCCCATGTTACATTTTTTATTAGGGTTCTGATTTTTACAGTGTTGCCAGTGGTCACTGGTGACCTCAAATGTAAGGGTGAAGAGTTTTATTTCTTGTTTGCATTTATTTAAGTATGCACATGTACATCTGATATGTATTCACATTAGTTGGTTTTTTTATCAGCAGAGTAAAATATGGGAGGCAGGATTCTCATGCAGGAAATCATTTGTTTGAAAAAGACTGTAAAGTGAAATGAAAAGGATCGTATGAACCTTGGTGGTATCTAAGTGGTTTCAGTTTGCACATTGTTAAAAATCATGCAGTGTCCTTTGGTGCCCTTTCCATCTTGTTTATTTTAATAAAGAAGACCAGTTAGTCTGAAAGGTAGTTCTCTATCGGAATTGAATTCTGATCACTCTATCACTTCACAATTCCTTATACATCAGGAACACTTGAAAGTGAATGCACACGTTTGTGAGGATTTTTCTTTTCCTCTGGAGAGATTCAATTATTTATGCTAGAATTATTCTTATTGTGAGTTATTTTTATAATTGAATCAAAACTGTGTAGGCTGATACAGCCCCAAGTTACTGTTGTGATCTGAAAAATCCTCAAAATGGCTGAATAGAATAACTTTGTCACTTGTTTGTCATACCAGTTATGACAATGGGTCATTCCATAGATGTCTAAAATGATCTTTAGCCACGTTTTATGAAGCCAGAACTGTAATCCAATAACAATTTTCTGGCTAAGTGCTTCTCAGTTGCCACTGGGGACTATCTGCATCACTGTTGCTGCTCTTAAAATGAGTTTAAGTTAAAAGGACACAAATTTCATATTTCTTTCCTTATTTTCTTGAGAGTAATCTAAGAAAATAATATTTTAAATAATTGCATTCTGGTTCCTGAGGGACATCAGCATAATTGCATTGAGGATACCTTTATTTTTTTATGCATTTATTTATTAAGAAAGAACTACATTCCATCTGTAAACCAAGCAATTGGTCCACTGGCACAAAACAATAAAGCAATGAAACCTCTAGTTCATTAAATTGGAATATGGGGATTGAATTACTAATTTAGCTTGGTTTAAATTTCATGTTATAAATTATAGGATTCTAAGATGTAAGGGAAAAATGTATCCCGAGATGTAGACTACCTACAGTTTCAGCCAGGAGCATTTATATAAGACTCAATGGAGATGAAAGAGGGAGAGGTATTGAAAACCAAGACTGGCTGGCGTGGTTCATCATTGGTGGGCACATCACAGAAGGCACAACTGAAAAAAAAAACAAACAAAAAACCCAAGAGAACACAAACCCTTATTTAAATTGAGAGTACTCTGTACAGGTTAGTTTTAAATATGGATAGTGTGAAATACTGGTTTGTGAAACTCTGCAACATGAAGGTCAGGTAACAGAAGACATGAACAATGAGAAACAGAGATGCTTCATAAACCTTTGGTGGTTTCATTTCATTCCTATGTTATCTCTCCCACAACCCACTCTAGTGTTTTATTCAGTGTAATCTTTTATTCAAAACTTTGTTATGAATTTCAATCTGCTATTAAGCTTGATCGTTTTAGCTTGATTTCTGTGTTTAGCAGTCTCTCTGTGGAGCTGCCTGTAGAAGTAAATACAAAACCTGTATAAGATAATATGTTCTCTTCAGAGTTACTATGTTGACTGGATTTCTACTATTGGGACCTAGTCCTTTGATTTAGGAGTTGAAGTATGAACTGGCTTTTATTTCAGCCTTCAAGACCTCAGGCAAGTCACTTTCTGTGAACAGTGTGTGCCTCAGTGTTATTCTTCAAAAGCTGTATTCATTTCCTTCTGGAGTAACCCAAGGTGTTTCACGAAGGCTGCCCCCAGATTTTCTGGGGAAATATTAGCTAATCTTTCCCTTCCTTACAAAAAATGGGTAATCTAAGCCACCTGTACAGTAATCTGTTGTGAATATTCAGGAACTGACAATTGATTTAATGAATTTGAGATGATGTGATGTTTCCAGCATTGCTGCAGTGGAGCCTCACTTACTATGAACTTAAACTGCCTCTCTCGTTCTTCCACTCTGTGGGGTATTGTTTGGAAACCAAATAAACCCCACAGGGTATTTGTCTCTATTCTGTACCATATCTCACTTTTTACAGGATTTTAAGGAAGTCACTACAGTAATTTAACACATCTATGAAATAGCATGTGACGTGCTTGTTTCACAGTCTTGCTCAGGTTGAAGGTGCTATTGTGATGGGGCTATTTGCCTGCTAGAAGTGTAGGCTTTCTTTGCAGAAAAGTTATCGGTTATTGGATTACTGATTAGCATACTTTGAGCCACCATTAATTCCAATACATAAAATTAAAAATCAAGGTTCTTCCAGGTTAAAATTTGCACTTGCTTCATGGGAGAGGTGATTTCAGTTTCTTCTGTCCACAAGAAGTGGCCTGCTCTGCTCCAGCTTGGAGTCAGATGAAGGCTATAAGCCCTCAAGCGAGTCAGCAAGAAGTGAGGCACTTTCTTGAGTACCAGCTCTCAGCTCAAAGCAAGGCCAGCTTGGATCAGGTTCCTCAGGGCTGCTTCTGTCAAGTTTTGAAAATCTCCAGTGGCAGGGATTGCACAGTCTCTCTGCCATACATGTTCGTGTTTTATTGTCCTAATGATTTTTTTTTACTTTTAACAATATTTAATTGCAATATTCCTTGTTGCAACTTGGTGTCCATAATCTCCCATCCTCACACACACTCACTCTCTCTCTCTTTCTCTCTCTCTGTAGTTATACTACTTACTGCTTCAGACTGTGTTTGAGACCAGCTAAAGTTGTCTTTGTTTTGATGAACCTTCTCTATCTTGCAGAGGTTCAGAATTTTAAAGAAATAGTATTCTGCCTTTAGTAGTTGGACCTTTATTTTTAGTATTTTGTTAAACCTCATTTAAACTTGGTTGAACAAGTTGAACTTCTGGGTAAGAATTAGGTTTTCTATTTCAAGGTCTGCAATGTGGGCACACTTGGGCTCTGCAAGTTGTATAATTTGGATTTGATAATCATATTATTGAAAGCTGGTTTATGAAGGTCAGGCTTTTGCAGGTTATACTTTTGCTTCAAAAACTCATGACACTTTGAGTGCATTATCTCACTGAAACTGTGTGTATTTCCCTTGAGGCAAAGGCTGAACACCATAAACGTTGATTGTTTCCAAAGGCTTAGGGAAGCCCAGGGACCCTGAGCTCTAGTTTATGCTGATTGTCCATAATGTATTTGAAGCTTATCTTTCTATACCTCATTGACTCACAGTATATAATATGTTTGTATAATATGAAAACTGTAAATGGGAGAAAGGTGCCAATTATCGAACATGAAACAGATTTCAGGGTGCTAAGACATTCATTTTTCATTACGGATCTGTCCTTGCTGTTTCTGAGTTCTGCCAGGAGGATAATACTAGAAGATTTTATGTGTACTTGGCTGGACAAGATATTATTTAAGTAAGTTTAATTACTAACTATCTGTTTTGTTTCTGTGGGTTTCTTCTAGTGTTCTCAAATGGGAGATAATCTGATCCGAAGAGTATTTCCAGCCCCGGTAAGTCACACAACTGATTATATGCAGTTTTTGGACAGTATTTATTGATGTGAAAGTGACAATCTGCAGATCAGCAGAGCAAGGTCTGGTGCTCTCAAACTGCTGGGAATGTGAGAAATACAAAGTTGGAGAATACAGCACGTAACTGTGAGTCATTCTGATGTTGACAGACCACTTGCAAGACATGAAACCATATCAGAGAAATGAGTCCTTTTTTCCATATCAGCTCTCTCCTGAATCTCTTCATTGAAACACAAACTTCCAGGTCTTTAAGTCATCCTCACATGCCAGATGGAGTTCAAGCAGTTGTTTCCTTAGCTACAGTTTTGTGTATGAATTCCCTTCTCTCTTCTGTGGACATGTACACTCCTACAATCTCCAGTCAGTTGTCTCCTGCCATAGAGAAGTGTAAAAGATGTTTTCTTCCCCTGCCGTGAGAACAAATAAGGGGGTGGATTTATTCTGTTATTTGAATGGGGTTATTCTCTAACCTGGGAATAATGAGGCAAATTGCTTGAAAAGTAAAGGAAAGAGCTTGCATTTCTCTTTATTGTGTAATAGAAGCTATTTCTCTGAAATATGTTACTGAATTATGTACTTCATAGGTGTGTCTGTGAAGAAATAAGTAGTTGATCATATTGAACGTTTGACTTTAAATGAAACAACAGAAGTGAGTTGATAGATAAATATTGCCTGAGAGTTTTCCCTGTCACTAATTCTTGACACCAGCATATTATCAGATTAGGAGTATTTTAACATCAGGGTAAATTATTGAAAATTCATACTGGACTCTATGCTCCAAGGAGCTTCCAGTAACCTCAGTCAGATGCAGCCCACCTGGGAAGACCCTGTTGCTCATAATTAAGTGTTTTAATCCCCTCATGAGTGTCACATGCAAACCACAGCTCCCATTATCTTTTCCCTTTCCTCACATCATCCTTCTTGTCTGACCAATTTCTGACTTTGTCCATTGCTGCTTTGAAGTGGGTTTGCTCTTTTCAGCTCCAGCACAGGCATTTCTGCATATACAGCTCCCACCTGTGTTCCATGGGCCTATATTCCTGATGCCTGTGAGGACCAAACAAAGCATTACTGTCTATAGCACAAACTATATGAGAATACATCTGGAAAAGGGAAATATCAGCTACCTGGTACCAAGGAACCCACTGTGGATGAAGAACTATTGTAAGGAATTGTGGCAAGAGGACAAAAAATCTGTCCATTTTAAGTTGCCTTTTTTTTGGTTGGTTGGTTTTTTTACTTCGCCATGACAAAGTAGGAGTTTTAAGCCTACTGCTGGGACATCAGTTACTTCTTGTCTGAGGTATAGTATTTAAATTGAATTACAGTACTGTGGTCAGGTTGCGAAAGGGCTCAGTGCTGTGAATTTGGTTTTGTAGCCACGTAAGTGGACTCTGCTATCCTGCATATTTTGCTTAGAGTTCTTTTGTTCTCTACCAGTCATCTGTTGGTGACAGGATGGAGTTCAGTTTTCACAGAATCACAGAATATGCTGAGTTGCAAGGCACCCATAAGGATCATTGAGTGTCAACTCTTAGCCCTGCTCAGGACCATCCCCAAGAGTCATAACGTGTTTTGACAGATGAGGTTCAGGACAGGAGACTGTTTCTCAAGTAGAAGAGATCTGTGGGCATTTGCTGTCCCTGAGGCTGCTTCTGTGCTGTCTACTCTGTCTCTGGGCCACATGTACAGTGTGAGTCCCCTAAATCTGTCGGGACTCTGGAGGAGACGCATTGCTTGTCTCTTAAACACTGTCACAGACTACATGCCGGCTATATCTGATCTGTTAGGCTTCAGACATCCATCAATTCAGTCAGGGTCCTCTTTTGATCCTCACATTGCTTTGTATGGCAGGTTTCAGGGCATCAGAATTGTTACTCAGATGACTGGACTTGATATCAAAATACAGGTGAAGCACGTAAATTAAGAATACTGGCAGCTAAGAACAAAAAGGGAAAGCAAGGAGAGGATATTACAAGCATTACTTTAGAATGAGGGCAAAATTGCTTAATGGATTAAGTAGCCAACATTAGGGTAGGAAGGAGATTTAAAAAGTTTGATGTGGTGCACACAAGGACAGTTCTTAAAAACTTAAAAGAACAAGTAATTTGTGACATAACACACCTAAACCAGATTGTTTCAGCACACCTAAAAAAGGTTGCACCCTTTTTCATGTCGGGAGTAACATCATATATTCAAGACATTTTTTTCCCTGAGAATCTTAAACATAAAACACTGTTCTGCACATTTGTTTTTTATAAAGAGTGGATTTAGAAGGGATGTGGGGCACTGGATGTCTTTTTTTCTATGTTGATATTATGGAAGCTGCAGTTCTAGTTTTGCTCTGACCCTGTATAAACCATACCAGCATAATGTTGTTCAGCCACTCACATTTTTAAAAACGCATTTGATAGCCTCAGTGTTATAGTTGGGAAAGGCAGCCCTCTGGTTCTGTCACTTCTGTTAAATGGCACTGCTTTAGACTAACTGGCAGTAGGCTTTTTTCTACTCACCAGGATCTCCTCAGTCATCAAAGGCTCCTTCTTTGGCCACACCACAATCATTGTGACAGTTCCAGGTAAGAGTGTTTGGCAGGGATAGCTCAAGGGTCCATTCTTTAGAGAATGTTTACTTTACCTGACATATCTTTCCTGGGTGCCACAGTGATTAGTCATCTGTCTATTATTTAAGGGAAGCTAAGGAATACTATTCTTCTATATAAAAAACAGCTAGGGGGGTGTATAATAAAAATAAATAAATAATTAAAACCCATCAGCACTGAAGATGATGTGCTGGGAGAGAATTAAAATAAGTTGCACAGCAAGCAAAACACTGTGTAGAACAGTGTGTGCATGTGTATTCTAGGTAGAGCAGAGAATATTGACTGTCATCAAGATTGCCTGAAAATGCTCACTTATAAATTGCTGTAAACAGGATTTTTTAAATTAATTTCTTCACAAACTGTAACCGTTTGGATTGATAATTTCCATTTTAGGCTTCCTCTTGGGGCAAAACATTTGGAAAGACTATGATCAACATTATTTGGCTGTTTCTGGAAAGGAAGGGAATATGTGTTGCTCTGTATAAAATTTTGAGCATTTTTTTTCTCCCCCTGAATTGCATCTTTCTTTTTTTATTTCATTGTATCATCAAAATCATCTGTCAAAATGGGGTCTTCTTTCCTTGAAGTACTGGTTTCTGTGGAGAGAGATGCTATTGTTGCCTTATTCCATGAGCTGAAATGATAGAGATCTATGCAGTGACTCTAAATATTGCTAGTGATGCTATTGAGCCAGAGGCTTATCACTAGGATTCCATGCTATGGCGTTCAGAGCTAGATAGCTATGAATTTTTAGAAACATGGTAATTTACAAATAAAAACTGAGATTATGAGTTGAGAGTTTAAAATCAGGATGAAATCTGCTGGATAATGCAAGTACAGTATTCAATGAGCAGTTCAAATATTTTGTTCAAGTATTTCAAATCCAATATTTTATGTTTTTGCTCTTTGGTTAAGTGTGTGCCTTCAGGCCCTTTTTAGTGCATGCTTTTCAAAACTTGCTCCAGAGACAGAATTATTAATTTCCTCTTAGTTTTCTGCGTAGCACTCAACACTACAGTGCTTCAGAAACCATTAATGAAGTTATGTTCACAACACTCTGGTGAAATGAGGAGAAATTATTGTCCTCATTTGACAGGTGGAGACTGGGACACAGTAAATCAAGGTTGAAAGGACCTACTAATTTGGGAATCCAGTTTGAGGCATCCTGCTCCTATCTTTCCCAGAATATTTAAGGTTGGGTACTGAGCTGAAAGCACAGTAACTTCAGCTGCATTCCTGATGATCAGCACTTTGAGCAAGGCAGATCCCAGGTTTCAAGCTGGGCATGGAGCACATGAGGAACATATAGTCAATGGATGACCTTGTGTGAAAAGCATGGTTTTAAGAAGTTTGTCCTGTATCTCATAGACTTATGACAAAAACAGATGTAGACTGCAAACTCTTTGGGGCAACTTTTAAACTACCTTAAGTAGGAGACTTTTTTTTTCCCTTTCTTCCTGCATTCCTCACTCATTACATAAGTCTGAATGTCAGCTATGCATGGGGCAGCCCTTCTCATCCTCAGCCTTCTGCCCTGCAGAAGACAATCTGCCCTGCCACAGACAAGTCCATGCCATGCACTACATAAAACAGTGACCTTGAGGAAAACTCAGTTTGTGATTATGTAAATGTGCTGGTTTTGGTTGGTATAGAGTTAATTTTCTTCACAATAGCTAATATGGGATTAGTAGCATGATGTGTTTAACCAAATGGCAAACTGTTGTCCTGTCTTTGATTACAAACACTAAAGTTTGAGGTGTATCACTGGAGAGAACTATGCAGTACTAATAAGATAGTGAGTATACTGTCATAAAATGGCTCTGCATATGTTTGCATAGGCAGATAAAGTATGAACAGTGATGATTACCACTTAACTGATTTCCTTCCCTTCCCCACCTCTTGTCCCTTGTTGTATACCTAGATCCCAAACATTGTAGAGTAAGGACTACTATGTTTTGCTTGTAAAGAACTTAGTGGTCTTGATCAAGGGACCTCTGCTGTTTTGGTAGAGTCCCTCTTTGTTCACGTTATTCATGTTACCATCTGAAAAAAGTGAGTGTTTACTATGTAGACTGTCCTCTGTGGACCTCAGAGGTGGTAATCACTGACAGTTTGTTATGAGTATTGTCCACCTAGAATGCTGAAGGGAGAATTGTGATTTGTTCACTAACTTTTATTTCTCTTCAGTGACTTTAATGTGTTCTATACTTTTCAATTTACTAAAGTGCTAGTAGTTTATTAAAAAAGAACATTAAATTGACTGGTCTACCTGTATCACAGGACTGTTGTGAAGATTAATAATTAGATAATGTTTATAAAGCACTTTTTATAAGTGAGAAGTGCTATAAAGTGCTAAGTAATATTATTGCAGCATGATAGAGATCACAAAACACAAGTGAATTAGCTCTAGGTTTAATCCTTATAAGGCAAAGCATACCAGGGGCAAAATAACATTACAGTTATTTTTCTTACATCCAGCACTTCATTAACTACCACATAGGATTATATAACTCTGTGAGAGTCTAACTTAGTACTAAGTTTATAATCATAGCAGGAAAAGTTCTCACGGGTTTTGCAGGCAAGACTTGTATGTACAGCCTTTAAGGTCACACAGAGTTCCTCCAGCTATGCAGCATTAGTGCCTCCAGTTGCATGGAGGGACATCACTGCCCACTTAGGCACTCTACACGTTAACCCCTATCACACAGTGCCTCTGTCTAGGCTGGATAATACGTGGCACTAAATACACGTCTTCCCTGCATGTAAAGTGGCATAATGCCATTGAATGAATACAGACATCTGTATCTTCTCAAGATTTTACCAGGCTTTCTCTCACCAGCTCTTTTCCACAGTTTTGGTCACTCTTTAATCTCTGCTTTTCCTCTAAATTTTTACTGAAGATGTGAGAAAGACGCACCCCAGCAAATCCATCACTTGTTTTCTGGCTCCAGTCAAGTCTTTAATGTCTTTAATGTCTTTGAGAAAATCAATCAGCATTTTCTTTCTTCTTTAATTCTCACTTATTGCTTATCTTGCTGCAGGTGGCCTACTACTACTGCTGCAGTCATTGCTTTTCTGGAGGATGCTATAAACACAGAATATCTTCTCAAATTCTAGTGCTGCCTGTTTTCTGCCTCATCCTCTGTAGGACAGTCTTGAGCCAAAACCATGAGAAGTAGCATTTATTACTTGGTAAAGCTACCTACTGAGAAGAGGAATGTGAAATAGCCTCCCCAAAGAAGTGGTGTGCCAAAACTATGGAAGATGATCTAGGCTGCTTTTCTGGGGTTGTGGGGTTTCTTTTTGACTTTTTTTTTTTTTTTTAATTTTTTTTTCTGGGGGGGGGGTTGGGGTGCGTCTTGTTTGTCAGTAGACAACCTCTTAAATCCTGGCTGCTGGTATGTGGACTGACTCCCTCTTAATTTTACACTAGCCACCCTAGTCTGATTGAAGCATTCCTCTGTCTTATCTTTATTTTAAAAAAAAGCAAACAAGTAAATTTACACCAAAGCATCATGTCCCTCAGTACAGTTCACTACTAAAGTACTGTGATGAGTTTAATGAGTTTCTTTGCTTCTGAAATGTGCAAAATGTGTGTTAAAATGTCAAGTCTTATATGAAGAGTGCTGAAGAGAAACCAGTTTCCTTGAGCAGCACATACATGAGCTTCAGGGGAACAATTTCTGGACAACTCAGACAGGTGTTTGTCAGGATCTAATTGCAGCTCATTGAGCAAAACTGCCAAGCACTTGTGCTGGGAGAAACGTGCAAATGATAGAGCTCACAGGGTCATGGATACCTACCCACATTGTTTAGACATCCTCGACATTCCCTGCTTCAGGCAGTCTCGGGAAGGTGACACTGGGGTCCTCTGTAAGAAGGATTCCGTCTGCCTTCATGTCCAGGTGCTGACTGTGGCACATACAGATACCATGTGGGCTACAACAGGTGGAGGCTGGTGAGAACCACAGCCCTGTGACCTGCCCAGGTCCACAAGTACATTCATATGTGCAAGGTTGCCTTGTGGGACTTGTCCATGAGGTAGGCATGTTGGCCCTCCTGTGGGAAGCAAGGCAAGCAGAGGTCAACTTGATCATAAGCACAGCCCAGTGACTCTTGTACATACTGGTACTTACTGTAACTTTTAGAGGTGCTAGAATGAAAATGTAGATGAACAGGCAAAAGATATGATTTAAGGACCCACTGCTACATTTCTATTATACTTGTGGGTTCATGCAGTGATACAATTTCTGTGTGGGTGAAATGAAGAGAGGGGACTGTAACTCTGTAAAGAAAAGAGAAGCTCCACCTTGCCTAAATTGGAACCAGCTGACTCCAATAACCAACGGGGTGAGGAGGGGATTATTTATAGTCAAACCAGCAAGGGGAGGATTATTTATAGCCAAACCTGGAAGCAAGGCGACAGGTGGTGAGGAGCACTTGGGTCAGACAAAGACATCTGCTAGGAATGTCAGCAATACAAAGGTAACTGTATTCAGTAGTAAATGATCGGACAGAAATTATAGCTGACCTGGAGGAAGAAAGATTGCAGAGGCATATTTGAGGGAAGTAACAACATGTCAGACAAAGAGATTAAGTAAAAGTAGGCATGCTGCCAAAAATAAAACCTATGTAACAATGAGATCTAAAGTCAAAAGCAGGTAAACTAGGTGCCTGGGGATGGAAGAGGACTGACCTTCACAACATAAGTTTGACTCAAACAGTTGATACTAATGCTATATGGAAGTACATAATTATTAGCTGGACAGAGTAGATCAGATGCAGGAGTATTTCAGTAAATGGCTATAAATGACGTAGAACAGACTAGCCATGAGGCTGGGATGTAGATTTCTGCAGTCCAACCAGCTAATATTTCTTAGTGAAAAGGTATACAATAACTTGACTGGAAACTACTGTTCTTCTAGTGCAGTGTTGTTAAATGTTTTAGGAATATCTAAACTTTGTTTAAGTTCTCTGGTGCGGGGTTATTTTTAAATCAGAAAAAAATTCACCAAACAAACAAAAAGGTTGGGTTTGTACTACTTGTCTGCTCAATGTTGAAGATCTGATTCTTGTTCTCACTGATGTTGCTTGCTGTTACCCTGGCTGTATGTAACGCAGACAGAAATATATAGAGACCTACTGCTTGAGTGCAAAGAGGGGTTAGTGTAAATGAAAATTGTTCCCTCCCTGTGTGGTTGTGAGGAGTAGCGTTTAACCCATTTATAAAATGGTTCTGTATGGCAACAGGCCAAAGTTCAAAGAAGCAGTTTCTTGATAATTCAGGTGATAAGGCTGAAGATCAGGTAGTTCTTCAGACAGGCACAAATGGAGAGCTCTCAGTCGTACATTAATAGCTTCAAGGTATCTATTTGCACTTAGTAGTAGTAGCCACAGTATAATTAGGTTTCATGTCTTTGTGAGAGAGCACAATAACCTTTGTGACTCAACACTGGGAATTTACTGCTGGACTCTTTAAACATTCTAAAATGTGCTTTTGGGACATTTTTAGTGTCCAAAGCAAATTCAATGGACTAGAAAAATCTCTCATATTATCTTCTGTTCTGGTTATTTTATATTTTTCATTATTTCTTTTAAAGTTAGAAACATAACAAACCTAGACATAGTTAAATAAAGGAAAGACTTGGATTATAATTCAAAGTAGCGAAAGTTGCAAAATGAGGAACTCTGAAAAGGAGAATGACTTGAAAAGCAAGAAATAGAGAACTGGTCAAATGAAATTTCATGCATCTTATAATTAACATATAGAACTCATTAGCATAAGATATCATGGGAGCAGAGAACTTAAGAGGGTTAAAAAAGATCAGACATTTGTATGGATAATGATAGAATCCAAATTACATTGAGTAGAATAAGAACATTAATAAAGATGTAAAACCTTATGCTTGTGGGCAGGAGCCAAACACATATGGATGGGATTCCAAGAAAACTTCTTGCTTGAGGTAATTATTCCATAATATTCCCTGTGGATTGTTTTGGGGTTTTTTTGCTTTCCTTTGTAGCAATAGGTTCTGATGCAATTGAGGATCTGCTGAGGAACTCTGTTCCTTTGCATTTATGCTTCTGTAGGAGTGGCGAAGAGGGTGGCACAGAAATATGCTCCTGTTCGGTGCTTCTCAGGAGGAAATGACTTTTAAACAATTGTAGAGAACACAAGCAAAGTTACCTTGCTGTAACTGGCATTAGGGCCTGGCTCCTCAGTTGTGTGGAAGAAAGACCTGGTCAAGTTAACCTTAGCTCTCACCCCCCCACCCCCAATGGAGCCAGGAGTGAATTCTGAGCACTGCAGAATATAGATGGCTTTCTGCAAACCCATTGTAATTTTACCCCCATCTTCTCCTTCAAAGTAAGTTTATAATTTGAAGTATGTAAGGAGCCTATTCATGCTCAGAAGCGATGGTTCCTCATGTATAATCTGCCTCATACCAACACATGGGTTGCAGGTTACAAGTGGTCTGTAAGTGGCAGTGCATGTTAGGTCTGTTGCCTGGGGGTCTCAGTGCAGCCCCCAGCCTGCCAGGTGAGCCAGCACAGCAGATGTGCTTTCCACCCCTGCCTTCCACTGAACCAGGGCTGCATCCAGCCACATGGTGGTTTGCTTTCCTGACCTCTGTTCTGCATGATGAGACAGACAACTCAGGGAATAACTGAGAGAATCTTGCCAATTAAACATGACAGTAGGTTGGTACTCGTGGTTTTGTCATTTCCAAAGGTAATGCATTTAATCCTGCCTTTCACTGTTGCTGGACCCTATGGCTGCTGTAGCCACTTCTAGGCACTGAATTAATCTGAATGAAAATACGAATGAAAAAGCATAGTAGCCACACTATATTTATTATGAATTTGACAAGGAAGAAGAAACTGCTTCAGCACTGCCTCCTTTTCATACTTCATATCTCTAAAAGTAACCAGTTAATTACATTCCATGGTTGCTGCTATTGTAATATGTGCTTATTTGAAGTGCAAAGATAATCATCAATTGTATACTCTTGACTACACTATTAATGGTTTCAATACCCACATTGTGTTTACATTTTGCTTTATAACGAACACTTAGCCATTGTGGTTTAACATGTAGTAATTCAGTGAATTCTGTCTCCATGTAATGCCCTTGCCATTTCATTCTGCGGTATTAAGTGTTGTTTTTCTAGGAAGGTCTTGAAATGTGGGGCATTATGTATGAGTTATGCTAATTTGTTAGGGCAATGAATACATTAATTTCATTAGTAAATGGCCTCAAAGCAATAATTACCAGTGTAGGTGTGTCAGAAACGATCATGTTCAGTTTTGCCAGTTAATTATTAAGATTTTGTTCTAAGGGACCCAGATTTGACATCCTGCTTCAATTTAGCCGTAAATATAAGTCTGAAGTATATTGGGCTGAAAAAATCTAGCCAAGAACTTGTTTTGTGCTTAGAAATTTCTACATTTTGTCTAATTGTGACTGCCAATAAGATGCCAAAATAATTAGTGTCAGTGATATGAGGTTTATATTATACCTCCCAAAAAGGCACATCATAATGAAAATAGCAATCACACTTCGTTATTCCTCTCATCTTGCCTTATGTTGCAGAATGCTGAATTATTCAATGGCAGTATTACTTGCTAGTGCAGTATTAAATTTGAAATGGCTGCAGTTTATCGTTAAAGCTGAAGGGTGATTTTTTAATGGAGTTTACTTCTAATGGCCTAATTAGGTTTCTAAGTTATATTGGTGCACTTCTTGAACTTTACATGACTAACCCTGTAAAGGAGACAAATGGAGGCACCTGTGCACCTGAATTACTTTCCTTAGATGTGACCCTATTTTTAATTACAGTCACCTGTTGAGAGCCCCTAATAAGCCACTGTTCAGTAATAATGTGCTTTTAGGCACTTTTTCCAAAGGAAACTTGAAATTGAGGAAGGCCAATGACATCCTGGTTTGTATCAAGGATACTGTGGCCAGCAGGGCCAGAGAAGTGATTGTTCCCCTGTGCTCGGCACTGGTGAGGCTGCACCTCGAGTGCTGTGTCCAGTTCTGGGTCCCTCACTTCAGGAAAGACATTGAGGTACTGGAGCATGTCCAGAAAAGGGCAACAGACCTTGTGAAGGATCTGGAGCACAAGTCCTGTGAGGAGCGGCTGAGGGAGTCAGGGGTGTTTAGCCTGGAGAAGAGGAGGCTCAGATGGACCTCATTGCTCTCTACAACTACCTGAAAGGAGGTTGTAGTGAAGTGGGGGGTGGCCTCTTGTCCCAGGTAACAAGTGACGGGATGAGAGGAAATGACCTCAAGCTGTGCCAGAAGAGGTTCAGGCTGGACATCAGAAGGAATTTCTCCACAGAAAGGGTTGTTAAACATTGGAATGGACTGCCCGTGGGGGTGGTGGAATCACCATCCCTGGAGGCACTCAAGAAATGACTGAATGTAGCATTTAGTGCTGTGGTCTAGTTGACAAGTTCAGTCAGTGGTTGGACTTGATGATCTCAGAGGTCTTTTCCAACCTAATTGATTCTGTAAAAAATTGTGTACATGAACTGAGATCCATTTCTCAATTATTAAAGTGATAGAAAATCAGACTCTTCAATGTTTCATATTTGTGGTCTGCTTTGTAAAATAGAACCACAGAAAGAGGGGCAGAGACCCTCTGTTCTTATGACTGAACCTACTTACAGCTGCTTTTGAAACTTACTGTACACTTTAAATTGCAAGGCTGAACTTTTCAGATCACTACAGAATAATGCTGGAAAAAAACAGGACTGATAACTGTTTTACTGTCTCTTTTTAGTTATATCAGTGAACACACTGCACTACTCAGTTGTATCATAGGAAAATGTGCCATATATGGAGGCAAAGGACATATACGACTCTGTAGGTTTCCCGTCAGTGGACATGAATAACAGGTGCTCACAGCAGCTATTTCAGCTCTGAAATACGTTTTGTGTTGAGTGCAGGACTCCAGCCAAGCTCTTCAGATTTAGAGCACAGGCCATCATTAGTCGAGTCCAGTAAGTATGTGCTCTGCAAAGTTTGCTTGCTGGCCTTATTTCATAATCCCAAGCAGAGTCGCTGCATAATGATATTACATCCCACTTCTTAGATTTACAGATACAAAGAGTGGGTATCTGATTGTGGATTTCTTCTTTTGCATGATTGGTAATATTCCATTAGTTAAGCTGATATTCAGTTTGCCTTGGGACAGGTACAAGCAGGTGCAACTGATGTCACAGTGAGTTTTGGCAGGTGTCTGGGCAGCCTGGTTACTTTACCTTCTTTCTGGTCAAGCTCCTGAGAAGCCTGGGAAACTGCTCAAGGAAAAACAAGTGTTGTGCTGTTACTACAGAAATTGCAGGCCAGCGTATCTGTTTCTCTTACTGGATGCCTTTTATCCTCAACTGCTTCTTTGCTGCTCTAGTATTTAGGGACTCGGAAGCCAAGGGAAGTGAGAAGAAAATGAGTCTTCCTGGTTTATTAGGCAATTAAGTGAAGTGTATTGACAGTATCCCAACAAACCTAGAGTGGCACGAAACTATCAGAGTAACTTAGGAATGTGGTTCACCACAGAGGTTCTGGAATATGTAGACAAAATTCCTCCTTAATTTTTATTCCCAAAAGATAAATCCCCTGGGAAATCAGTTTATGTAAAGAGCTGTCAAGAGCAAAGAATGGGGTTTTTTTGCCCCATGATCAAACATCCTAGCCTTTAGGGACCGTGCTGCCAACAAGTTTGTTACTTACCTGCATAGTCTTATTTTTTGCCATTAGTATTAAGCTTAAACATATAATGATTGATTTAATATTTATGCCACAGTTTAATAAGAGTTAGTGGTGTAAGGGAGCTGGTTACAAAGATATGCCTCACTAGAAACTCGTTTACTTACAAACCCAAATGCTAGGTAAAATAAACAGCTTGGCTTTCTACTGACATTTTATAGCCACCTTAAGGGAAAGGTGGGGATGGGGGGTTTTGTTGCCATGTGGGTTTAATTCATGAACTTACAGTCAGAGTGCTCAAAGTCAATACAGTAGTTGAGCCAACTTTCTCAGTTAAATTACAAAAAGAGAGGTTTGTTGTTTTTTTTTTACCAAATACAAGGGATCAACTGCAGCTGCAAAGAGGAAATTTAGAATTATCATCATACTAGTATCAGAAGGTCCTTTATATTTATAGCTTCATAAAAGTTCACAGCTAGAGTATTTGCTGCCAACTCATAAAAGAACTAATGAAAATTTCTGCAGATCTTTTTTAGTGGACAGTGATTTCTTAATCTCCTAAATCCTGATGAATTCTTATACTCAAAACATTTGTAAAAATGGATGGAAAGGGACTTCTTGATGCTTTAATAGGGTAAGTCACATTTAAACTATAGGACAAATTGTGCTACAGTTTTACTGGAATAATATTGCCGTATTCCAAGTGTATCCATTAACACCAAGAAGACTGTGGCAGTAATATTCAATTAAAAAAAAAGCGGTAACACTATCTAACCTTTGTGAAGGTAAATTGCTCTATTTTTTGAATTAACTTTAAAATTTTATTTATAATCATAAAAATCATTATTGTTTCAAAATTAAAAAACTGTCATTAACCAATAAGTTTCTTTGAGATAAGTAGTATTCGGCAGTAATGAAAACCTTGTGTTTTAATTACTTCAAAGAGTGTTGTAACTCAATAATTCACAGGTTCTCTAAGTTTTTATGACTAAAAGCAGAAAGATTCTTCTATTTACATTCCTGAAAGTATGAAAATTAAATCAATGTTTTTATCTCCAGCTGCTGTAGAAAACCATTCCCAAAAGAAAAGCTAGTGATAGTAACAGGTTAGCTGAATATTTATCAAATTTAAGGGCAATATGAATTTGGTGATTTCTTCTAGCTACTGATCATCCCCCTCCCTCCCTCAACTCCCATTACTGTTGTGTTTGTAACATTGAGGCTGCTCTAAATTTATCCCTTTTACGTTATTACTCTCTTTCCTACAACTTCATCAGTTGGAGAGAGCCTGTCCCACCCAGAATAATATATTGTCATGGTTTAACCCCAGCTGGCAACTAAGTACCACGCAGACACTTGCTCACTCCCCACCCTGGTGGGGAGGAGAAGTGGGTAAAAAAACGTGTGAACCTTGTGGGTTGAGATAAGAACAGTTTAATAGTTGAAACAAAATAAAATATAATAATAATGATTATAATAATTGTAGTGAAAGCAGGAGAGAGAGAGAGAGAAGAATATAATTCAAGGGCAACAAGTGCCCAGTATAATTGCTCACCACTTGCTGCTGGATGCCCAGCCTGTTCCCCAGCAGTGATCAGCAACTCCTGGCCAACTACTCCCACTTTATGTACTAGGTGTTCTATGCTATAGAGTATCCTTTTGGCCAGTTTGGGTCACCTGTCCAGGCTGTGCTTCCACCCAGTTTTTTGTGCACTTGCTTGCTGTTAGAGCATGGAAAACTGAAAAATCCTTGATTCAGAGTAAATATGACTTAGCAGTAACTAAAACATGAGTGTTTTATCAGCACTATTCTCATACTAAATTCAAATCACAGCACTGTACCAGCTATGAAGAAGAAAGTTAACTCTACTTCAGCCAAAACCAGGGCACATATAGTTTTGAAGTTTTGGACTTAATTTCGAAGTTGCTTCCAAGTTTAACTTTTATTTAGTGAAAAATGTTCTGGATTATAATAATAATAGACTGTCACTTGTTGCCAGCAGAACAGAGAGGGCATGATTCAGAACCAGAATGTTTTAAACCCTTTTGCTGTGAAAGGATTTATCTCTCAGAAAGAGAAGCTTCCTTAATCAAACGTATTTTCCTTTAGGAGAAAAATGAATTGCATGGATATGGCACTGGTAAGTAGGAGAAAATCACAACAGATTCTGAAGCTCTGTAAAGAGCAAAATCATTTAGGCACTGCCCTTCATGGGTAGAATGAGGAGGAGAAAGGTGGAAAGTGCTGAGGGAGAAAAGCTCCATTTTTTTCACCATGCTGATTCTTTAGCTTTCTGAGCTGGTGAATAAGGGCAGCATCTATATTCTCTTCATCTGTGTAGTTGTGAAAACTTGTGGAAAAAAAACTTGCTATTTTTTTTCTGCCGAAGGTTAATAGTGCAGTGAAATATGAGCTCTTACGTAGATCTGTCTGAGACACACTTAACAGAGCTGAGCCACTCAGGCTGTCCTCTCAGCTCAAGCCATTTTATCATTTTGCATGCAATGTGCCTCAAGCTGTGAAGCTATTTGTTGAACTAGGCCCTGTTACTGTTTGACTGAGAAGAAGACAAATGTTTCATATTATCCTTAATTTCCATATAATCGTTTTAATCTTTGTTTTATACTAAATGTATGAAAGTGCCCTGAGGTTACCTTTTTGTTTGGTAGTGTCTCATTTAAAGTCCAAGCAAGATGGAAATGTTCAGGGCTGCTTTTTCTTCCTCCCACCTGAATGGTTCACAAAACACACTCCAAAAATGAAATATTCAGTTATTCTCACTGTAGAGCACTACCTCCACATGTGAAAGCTTGTGAGGCTGTGTTTCCCATCCATCTCGTTCTGAAAATGTCTAGCAAATTGGATTAGGACAAGTGACAGCTTTGGCTGGAGGTATGTGTCCTGCCAACCCCACAGAACATTTAGCTATTGCTGGGGGATCATATGTTTCAGGTTAAAAGGAGCTGAAGGAAAGAAGAAATATCTTGCCTACGACTCATCACTGCTTCCCATCTTGCATCTTGACATCATGTTTATTTAAAGAGGCTGAACAAGTAGTCTTACACAAAGAAAATTACAGTCTCCAGAACTTCTGAAGGGTCAAGATTAATGAGAAAACACACAGGAGTATCCTGTGGGGTCCTTTTGGTTTGGCACTCTACCTATGTGTTTTATGACCAGCCAAATGACAGCTTGTCTCACTTAGTTCTCAATGGCCAACTGCCTGCAGCTTTCACTCTTGGACTCTTTAATTCATAGGGACACTTTGTTTGCTGTGTCTTTGTTTAGGGGTGGTTACTTTGGGATGCCACCCATCCATACACCTGAACTTCACTGGCACAGATCTGCTAAGGTGAGGACTCCCTTGGGAGTACCCAACCAAAGAGCACACTTTGGCATAATTGCTCCACACCTGTCTAATGGGAGGGAGGAAGGAAATAACAAAGCATGAACTGATATGGGAGCAAAAGAAGGTGTTCTGAAGTGTTTTTCTGTTTGATACTGTAGAAGTTGGAATAATGACAATCTATCTGTGGAGCTTAATGAAATATTATAATACCACTGTAAAACATCTGTGGGATGTCATAGAAAATCTGTAGAAAGTGTAGCATTGTATAATGTATTTCTGTATGGGTATTCTTGTTTGCTTTTGGTGGGAGGTGCGACAGTTGCTGAAATTAGTGGAGTGGCAGGGTTGTTTGAGCATGTCTGACAGAACAGAGAAATAAGGAAACTTCAGATAGTTCTTTCACAAGTTGTTTTCAGTCTGAAATAGAGCTTAGTCTTCAGGGGAAACAAGCATCCTAATTTCACCAGATGTTAATGTTTAGTTCTATGGTCCCTTTAAAAACAAGCCCAGTGAAAAGGGGAAAGTCGTATGAATACATTTTTTGACATTTTGTTTATTAGCATTTTATCTAGGCTAGTAGTAAATGAATAGACTTGTCAGCAGAAATCTCAGGGTGAAGCAAATAAAGAATCTTAATAGGCAGGGAGAACAGAACTAACGGCAAAATGCTCACAAAGAGCTCTAATTTATTGGTTTCTCTTTCATGAAGATTCTGTTCTGGGTTCTGGCTTTGCCAGAAGAAACAGCTGAATGATGACATGGATTCTCAGAAAGAAACTGTGCTGTCTGGTAAGAAAGGGGAAGACTTGAGGAAAGAAAGTCTACTTCTTTTAACACTTTCTTCAAAGTACTTCATACTACACAGTGAAGTTTTCTTAATTTGCTTTGCTGGTTTCAGGGAACTCTCTAAGTCTGCATTTGTAAAAGTGCTCTGATGCCTGATTCTTCTTGTGACTGCAGTAAACCAACACGTGAAGGCTTCTTTGAGTCTCTGTTGTGAAAATGGTGCAGAGCACTGGGTTCAGGATATGCAGCTTCATTGGAACTACCTCTGGCTTGCTGTACACACCTGTAGGTACACACCCACTAGGACTGCTGTCACAGTGCTCTTGGGGCCAGTAGAGTTGCTAGGAGGTACATCACTGTCTGATTTCCTCTGCTCACACTAGTCAGGCCAGTCTGTTCTCCCAAACAAGGGATGAAGCTGCAAATTCTAGGGTTAAAATGATGAAATTTGCTTGCAGTATGCTTACTAGTTGCTCTATAGAGCATATAACTGAATTAAGTTGTGTAATTAGTAAAGTAAGTGTCATCTACACTGCATTCTTCCCAAATCCATTAGTGTGACTGAGAGTGTATCTGTACAGCTCTTAGCCAGGTGGGCATGAGGAGCTGTTGTGTCACAGTACATTAGAAGTAGTTGTGGACTCTTCTCAACAGAAGTCATTATTTGCCAAGATTACTAAAACTTCGTTGACCAAACTCATTCAGCCTTCAGTTTTATGTTGATGGTATCAGAGAAAGTGCAGTGTTTTCAAAAAAGTAATTGCTGAGTGACCTCATAGGGCAAGTTCATCCTCTTATTCCTTCCCTTGCCTTGGACAAGAGAAAGGCACAGAATGTAAAGCTGCATCCCTAAAAGTGTTTGAAGTGAAGATGGAAAAAGCTGGAGAGATAAGGAATAGGACAGGTCAAATAAATTGAGGGAAATAATTTGTTTCTTTGATTAATTAAATTTCCTTTCCCAGTGTAAAACCTGTTCTTTGAACCTCTATTATTGTCACCTGACCTTGTCAGAGTGTCATTCAGAGGTATGCAAAAAAACCCCCCACAAAACAAATAATCAAACATAAGGAGGAGAAAAATGCTGAATCATGGCAATCTAGAAGTTGCAATATTTTTAATTTGGTGCTTTAATCGTGGGTTTTGGGCGGAAGGAAGAATGAAAGAACAGATTTAAACCATATAAAGGTGGTAAGATAGTAGAACTCATTTGATTATGTAGAGTAGTTGTATGTAGTTTGTTTTATTTTCTCCTCTGACTATGTTCCTAAAATGAATTCCTTCCATAAATCCAGTACAATAACTTCTGTTCCAATAAATGCCTGTGAGGCTTTCTCTCCTGCTGGAGAAACAACCTTAGAAACCAAAGCAACTGTTGTAGCAACTCAAGAAATGTGCTTGTACTTTCTCCTGCATTTCACCTTTTCTTTGTCCCAGACGCTGAGGGAAGAAGGACAAGAGTCCAAGAATGTGGTTTAACAAGGTTGTATAATGTTTCAAGGAACTATCTGATAATAATTCATCCAGCACAGGTCATTCATCCTGTTGTAATCCACTTTGCAAAGGCTCCTGTCAGCTCTCTACCCCATTAACCAGGCACAGCACCATTGCTGAGGCTTCACTGCTCTCCCCTCCTGCAAGGCAGGGGGAATTGACTCCTTACTGGTCAGGAGATCCCGAGTTTCAGCCCTGTTCTTCACCAACTCCTTTTAAAGTAAGTGCTTTCCCCTATACAGCTGCAATTCTAGCTTTCAAAATGGACAAGAGGCCCTTTTGAAAAATTTTGTATGAAGAGGGATTTGCTGAATTGCAACTCTCCTTTTCTCATCTCCTGAAGAGGAAAAGAAAAAAAACCCCATCAAATGTTTGTGGCATTTGCTCACCATGAATACGTTTCTCTTCTCAGGTCCACAGAGACTCTGTGATGTTCATAGAAAGGTTCTAAGTGCAGTAATTTTACTATGCTAAAACTGTTGTCATTTTTTAAGACTCAGTTTTCTGAATGGAAACTGGAGGTAAGAGGAAAAGTTTTTATTAGGTCTTTTGATTTAATGGGGGTAGACAGGAGAATGGAGAAGGGAAAAACACTCAATGACCTGACAAAAATTCCTCTTTTAGGCCAAAGAATGAAAACAGAGTTAAGTTCTGCTCTCTTATAGTACCAGTTTTGAAGGTACCAAAAACTTTTTCAGCTCGGACAAAGCTTCTCCATCTCTCAGGCTGCCAGAAATGGGCTCTAAATTTCTCAAAGCCTTGTGTACAATGTTAAAGACCAGATAGCTTGCAAACACTGTTGTTTGTTGTTTTTTGTTTTTTAATTCATGAATGGGGCTTTAGCTTTATGGAATTAACATTAAAGGCAGCCTTATTTATCCAAATTAACATGAAATTAATTTCATATCACTAAATTAATAGGGTGATGAAACATTAAGTTCCTTTCAATAGACCATCTCTGAAGATTTAATTAAAAATATGCTTTTATATCTCCCTATTTCCCAGTTGCTTCTCTATGAAGTAAAAGCAAAACGTGATCAAAATATTCAAATCTTGTACTTTTTTTGCCTGGACACTTGTGTTTTAGTGTGGAAATATATAAAACTTCCATTCAAAAAGTTGCCTTCTCAAACTACTTTTCATAACATTATTTCATCGGATGATCTTAATTTTCTGCATGACATTATCTTTCAATCTGACATAGGAAAGAGATACGATATTTGCATATTCAAGATGGAACTGTGTAGCCTAACAGTGTTTCTGCTTGTGTATGGAATTTATTTTTTAACTATTATTTTACTTAGGGAAATCTAAGAAACAAGGAAATCCAAAAGGATTTCCTTGGCTCTCCTGGTTTTATCCAGGGGAGTTTTACTGACCTTTTCTAAAATGTGCTGTAGTACTATGATCAAGTGATGATTTGTACATACATTGGAGATGATATCTATTTCTTGCAGGCATGTAATGTAGATTTCTTCAAGGAGAAAGGGGTGATTTCAATTTTAATTTCATAGCAGGCAGGACAGGAACAGATTATCATTAGAAATGGGTAACGTGCCAGTGACGTACTGCTTAGATTTAAATTATCCAGCTAAAAGAGGTTACATTGGAAGAGATGCCATGCTGGATATCTATGGGAGAGCTGTGAGGGTTGATCATTTGGTATTTGAAAATTAGCAAAGAAGTGTTAAGTACTTTCTGCTGGAATATAAACAGCCTGGCAGGCAGATTTCGTGTTTCTGTTCCGTTTTTCTCTTCCCTTAATCTCACCACAATTAATCAAATCAAAGGCTACTCAGAAGTGAAGCAGTCCTGTTTTGTCACTGTAGGTACATGGAATATATGAAGCACATCTGAATCCTGATGCTGACTGTCCCTTCAGTTATCAGAAATTGGTTTTGTCAGTGACCAAAGTCTGTCACAACAGTGGCCTCTTTGCATCCTTGTTCATACCTATGCCAGCCTCAGATGCTCTGGTTTCTTGGCTTTTCCCAAATTAACAGTAAATTTTGGTGGAAGTAGATGGTGGGTTCTCCTTGCTTCAGCAGTCTGGTAGTTGAGTCTGAGGTGACTCGATGGCTTGGTCTCACTCACTGTTGTATTTCACTTCAGCAATTTTAACAAGCTCATCAGGTCCTCAGAAATTGCATTTTTCTGTAAATGCTAAATATGTGATTACAGCTACACATTGCTTTTTGGAAGACTGTTATTTCCCCTTGATCTTCTATACCATACTATGTTTTACATTAAAAACCAGACTGCATTTTCCTGCCTAAGCCATAATGAAGTTTACCTCTCAGTGCCCATCTTGGTGGTACGTGTGGGAAGTGTGCTTGTGCAGGACTGTGGTCAGTGGAGCAGAGCTTTGGCAGCTCTGTGTAATGATGCCTCACAACATAGGGAAAACCTGCCAAATCTGGTGCTTTTCCTTGCCCTTAGGAGTTAGACTCTGAACAGACACTTGCACAGCGAATGGGAAATGGAAAGATGCCCTAATTTCTTAATTCTTCTATATGAATGATGTAGGTCACAAGTAAAATCTTTTTTATGACCAGCAATATTGGGATTGTATCTATTTCAGAGCTCATTAAGTTTTGATAACTAAGGTGATTTAATGACATGCTGTACTGTGGGCTTTTTTCTTCAGTATGTATGTATGTTTAACGTGATGTTCTACATGTGTAATACAAATGGTAAATCCTGAAAAGAAAAATTAAGTATTTTCTTTTCAAAGACTTGGGGACGATTGTCATGTTAAAGGCAGCTTTAAAATACTTTTTAAGTAAACCTCTGTTTTGTCTGTAATACCTACTCTCTAAAATCATATCTTAAAAATGCAACACTATTTTGTTTTTCTTCCCCTAGCTTTATAATATGTAGTTTTCAATCCATCTCAGTTAGTCATGTCAGTGTAGTTTTATGGTCCCAACATCCAAAATCCTGTAGTTTGTGATGTGGCTGGGAATTTGGGTAGGAATTGCTGTGCGGCACAACAGTGGCTTTTCAGAACACCTTTACAAAAGACCATGATGAAATATTTTATGCCTGTACTGTCTGCAGTAAGGAGATGTGGAATTAAGGAGAGCTGTAAGACATAAAAACTTCAGACCTGAATATAATTACTCAAATTGAAATAAACTATCCTGCCTGAGGATAGAGTTTTTCAGTTCTAAGGCAAGATTTGTTGTGTTTCTCTACCTCCTTTATATGTGAGATACTGACTGCGGAGGGGAGCATGGAGTAATGCTCTGGCCTTTCATCTCTGGAGAGAGAGGGATTTGTAAATTGGATGAAGGTCGGTGGGGAATATTAGTTTAGTTGGTGATGTCAGATGAGTTCTTCTCTAGATCACACAACCACTGTGCAATTGGCAAAAGTATGGTAATAGGCTGTGGTCTGTCAATTTAATGAGATATCGAGGGGGATCAGAAGGATCGAGAGAGGTTTTTAGTATCCAGTGCAATGCTGTGCAAAAATCTCTCACAGACAAATGGAGATGCTTTATTTGTAGCCCTGAAAGGGAAATGTGACCTGTTCTGTGGAGCTCTGGTCTGAACTGAGATCCACACTGGGCACCATTTTGAGGTATCCAAACATGGGAGTTCATTCAGATCATTCCATAGAGGACAGGATGTGCCTTTATCATCACACCAGTTTTCACCCGCGTGCATCTTCACCTTGCAGGGAAAAATTAACAGAAGTCATGCAGATGCCTGGGTGCCTAGTCGAGTTCAGAAGCTGCTGTGGTGCTTTCAAGTGTGTTTGTGCTACAGGTGATGACTGCCATCCTGGGATTACAATGTACCAGCATACTCTTCCCAGACATCGGAAGAAAATAGGAAAATTGTAGAGCTGTGTTGGTTTACAGGCATTGTGTGTTTTCCTACTAATCAGCAGTTAGACATAGCCTTTATGATTTATGTGCTGAGATCTCTGTGCAGCATCAATTGGATGCAAGACCTGCAGGCCACACGTATCACACACATCCCCATGGATGTACACGCAGTTTTCTCCATAACGACACTCTCCTAATGCAGCTTAGAGGCACAGTTCCTTCTTTATCTCCACATCTGCTTGCTGCTTTTCATATTCTTCCTCAATCACCATTTCCTGCAAGGGTGCTTCAGCACAGAAAGGGGCAGCACATCCACAGTATGGCTGCCCAGGGACAAACTCCACAGCATTCACCCAGTCTTCAGCACCTACTCCTGAAGCTGCCAGATCTGTGTTTTCATCTTCTATCTCAGCAATAAATTCTTCAACTGTTTCACGGAGCGGTGCGAAGTCTGAGGACACTGAGGGATAGATTTCTGCATCTGGATTCACATCTGCCACTTCTTCCTGTATTAGTGGCTTGGTATGTTCATACCTGCAATGATCTCCATAAGCGCAGCATCCTCGCTGGTAATACCTGCACACCATGGCAGACTGACTCGTGGAGAGGTCATGGGAGTAGCGGCAGTTGTCTCCTTCCTTGCAAACTCCATGCATGAAGTATCTGCAGGTGACCTGCTTGGTCCAGCCACCTCCCCCCAGCCCCGCGGAGGGCGGCGGCATGGCCGCGAAGTCGAAGGCGGCGGCCACCACTCCCGCAGCCGCCGCGGGCACGCCCAGAGCCGCGGCCGCCGCACCCGCCGTTGTCTCCAGCGCCGCCACCGCCATTTCTGTTTATCCCGCATGACGGCGGCAGCGCCGGAAGTTCCTAAGCTTATTCGAAAACACTTCCTAAGCTTATTCAACCCTCAGACTATTATAACCTGCTGTTGGTTGTCCAGGTTGGAAGTGATGACATCAATAATAGGAGTACCAGGGTAATTAAAAAAGATTTTAAGGCTCTGACCTGATCACTTCATGGGACAGGAGCACAGGTAGTAATTGGCTCAGTTCCTGTGCTAGCTGGGATGAATGAGGAGATAAATGAGGAGAGGTTTAGGAAAGCACAGCTTACCAATAGGTGGCTTAGAGGATGGTGCTATCGTCAAAATTTTGGGTTTTTTGATCATGGGGCAAACTCCATGTTGCCTAGTCTCGTCAAACCAGATGGGCTTCATCTATCTGGGAAGGGCAAAAGAACTGTAGCCCGTAAGTTGGCAGGCTTAGTTAGGAGGGCTTTAAACTAGATTTGAAGGGGGAAGGGGTGGCAACTGGACTCTCCAGAAATAAGCCTAAGGGTGTAGAGTCTGAGTTGAGAATAAAATCAATGGCCCAGCTGAAGTGCATGTACACCAATGCACGCAGTATGGGAAACAAACAAGAGGAGCTGGAAGCCATAGTGCAGCAGGCAAACTATGACATAGTTGCTGTCACAGAAACGTGGTGGGATGATTCACACAACTGGAGTGCTGCTATGGGGGGCTACAAGCTCTTCAGAAAGAACAGGCAGGGAAGGAGAGGTGGAGGGGTGGCTTTATATGTTAGAGAGTCTCTTGACTCTGTTGAAGTTGTCAGCAGTGACAAGGTTGAGTGCCTGTGGACCAGAATCAGGGGGAAGGCCAACAAGGCTGACATCCTTGTGGGTGTCTGTTACAGACCGCCCAACCAGGATGATGAAGGAGATGAATTATTCTACAAGCAGCTGGCAGATGTCTCAAAATCTCCAGCCCTTGTGCTTGTGGGTGACTTTAACCTGCCCCACAAAAAAGGCTGCAAGCAGGACCCTGGCAACTACAGGCCTGTCAGCCTGACCTTGGTGCCTGGCAGGGTTATGGAGCAGATCATCCTGAGTGCAATCACACAGCATCTTCAGGATGGACAAGGGATTAGACCCAGCCAGCATGGGTTTAGGAGGGGCAGGTCCTGTCTGACCAACCTGAACTCTTTTTACGATCAGGTGACCCACCTGGTGGATGAGGGGAAGGCTGTGGATGTGGTCTATCTAGACTTTAGCAAGGCCTTTGACACTGTCTCCCATAATATACTCCTGGAAAAGCTGGTAGCCCATGACTTGGACAAGTGTATCCTCTCCTGGATTAGGAGCTGGCTGGAGGGTCGGGCCCAGAGAGTGCTGGTGAATGGAGCTGCATCCAGCTGGCGGCCGGTCACCAGTGGTGTTCCCCAGGGATCAGTGTTGGGCCCAGTCCTGTTTAACATCTTTATTGATGATTTAGATGAGGGGATTGAGTGTATCATCAGCAAATTTGCTGATGACACTAAATTGGGAGGGAGTGTTGACCTGCTGGAAGGCAGGAGGGCTCTGCAGAGGGATCTGGATAGACTTGAGAGATGGGCTGATTCCAATGGGATGAAGTTCAATAAAGCCAAGTGCCGAGTCCTGCACTTTGGCCACAACAACCCCATGCAGCGCTACAGGCTGGGCACAGCGTGGCTGGAAAGCAGCCAGGCAGAAAGGGACCTGGGGGTACTAATTGACAGGAAGCTCAACATGAGCCAACAGTGTGCCCAGGTGGCCAAGAAGGCCAATGGGATCTTGTCCTGTATCAAAAATAGCGTGACCAGCAGGAGCAGGGAAGTGATCCTTCCCCTGTACTCTGCGTTGGTGAGGCCACACCTTGAGTATTGTGTTCAGTTCTGGGCCCCTCAGTTCAGAAAGGATATTGAGGTGCTGGAGCGGGTCCAGAGAAGAGCAACAAGGCTGGTGAAGGGACTGGAGCATAAATCCTATGGGGAGAGGCTGAGGGAGCTGGGGTTGTTTAGCCTGGAGAAGAGGAGGCTCAGAGGTGACCTCATCACCGTCTATAACTACCTGAAGGGAAGTTCTAGCCAGGTGGGGGTTGATCTCTTCTCTCAGGCACTCAGCAATAGGACAAGGGGGTACGGGCTTAAGCTCCGCCAGGGGAAATTTAAGTTGGATATCAGGAGAAAATTCTTTACAGAGAGAGTGATCAGGCATTGGAATGGGCTGCCCAGAGAGGTGGTGGATTCACCATCCCTGGAGATTTTTAAATGCAGATTGGACGTGGCACTGAGTGACATGATCTAGTAAATGGACTGGATTTGGACCAAGGGTTGGACTCGATGATCTCGGAGGTCTTTTCCAACCCAATCGATTCTATGATGATAGGATCATGCACAGGGCTCTAAATTATTCACGCAAGTAACTAACAGGTTTTATATCTTCTCAGATTGTCCAACTTTACAACATCTGTAAAAATACTTGTTGTTTGGAATTTGCACTGAGACTAATTCCAAGAAAATATTCTTGGGTTTAGAGAGGTTCTATGAAAAGACTGATTTTTCAGATTCTGAGAAGTGCATATACAAATTTTCTTTTTCCCATAGATTATGTGGTATTTTTCTTGTCCCTGGCTATGCAAGATTCATTCTTAGAGTGACTGTTTTGTTTTGTCTGGGAAGTGTCCATTCCATGTTTTTTTCCTAATCATTAATTTTGTGAACAACTGAAATGACCATTGCAAATGCAGATACAAAAACAGATTATTTGTTTGAAATATTAGTTTATTTTAAAAATTTTGAAATATTAATTAAGCTCTTGTCAGGGTATTAAATAAGTATACAATGTGATACAATGTGTGATAGCCTGGCTGCTGGTAATGTGCTCTGGATACATCTCTCTGTGTGCTGGCTCTGGCCTCCTCTGTGTGCAGGTCACTAGATGTGTTCACAAGCAGCCTCCACACACAAAATGTTACCATATTGCATCTTTCTATTGTGGACAGTAAGTAGGGATTTGCATATGCAATTGCCTTTCAAAGTGAACAATGTTGTCATACCCTTACATACAAGGACCTGGAAACTGCAAATCTTCCTTTAATTTCTACTGAGGCTCTTTGTTGGGAGTTGTTCTTTCTTTTCTTGCAAAATGGCTGCAAATACAGAGATCTGAGTGCTTTATCAGCATCATAACTATTTCGTGAGAAGACTCCTCACATCTTAAATACTATAGCTATGGAGAATAAATCCATATTTTGGGTATCAATTTTTCTTTTTGCCCGTTTTAAATGATTTATTGAAGTAGAAAGTCAGATGATGATAAGATAACACTGTTTAGAGGTCATTAAAGAGTTTTCAGGAAGTTTCTACAAAGGTACTGTTCTTATATTGTCAGTATGATAAGAAAACTAACAATTTATGTCAAAGTTTGCAAAGTGTGTTTGTCTGATAAACAGTCTGCTCAAGGGAAATCAATCATATTTCCTTCCCAGAGTGTATTGTATTTTTTATGAAGTGAACTTCAGTGACTCTGCACATTCATGTGTTTGGTACTGCAGCCCTTTAAGGAGCATCTTTTCTGTTGCAGTGGCTGCAATGCAGTGTATGGCTTGGGGCCACATGTGGTACCAGGAACTAATAACCAAAAGCCTTTGCTTTTGCAGAAGCCAGAGATTGTATGTTCTTCTTTAGCCAGTTGAGAACATGATTGATATGATCTCCATTCCTGGACCTCAGAGTATGTTTCTTCTCTCAAAGGAAAGATGTTTCTGTGACACAAAAATTTGGTGTGGAAGATGGTCAGAGGGAAGTTACAACATGAGGCTGCTTTATAGGGTACCATTCTAAAGAGGCATTCTGCATCAATATCATTGAGAAGCATATTTGGCTAAAACCAACTAAAATAAAGGCTGTATAATCTACATTCTCACTATTTTTCTTAATGCGCGTTTCAGCTGATTACAGTAGAAATCACTTCTCAATTACTTTGAGCTGAAACAATGCATCTGAGCTTGGGTTAAAAGCCTGTAAGTGCTTCTTTACTTGAACAAAGTGAAAGCACGTTGCATTAATAGAAGTATTAATTAATTAATTTGCCCTCATTTTGCAGTAGAATTAGCATTATTGAAAAGCCTTTGCCATCTTTAAGTACAGTTAAACTGTGTGCAGCTTTAGTGACAGAGTTTCATCTGTAACACCTAGTGATGTGTCAGATAGTGTAGAAAATTATTGTCCAATTTGGAAACCTGAGACATTACTGAGAAATGCTGTGGGGTGCGTTATAATGAAAATACCAATCCACATTAGGCATGGTTGCCATAAGCAAAAATCTTAATATCTTGGCCAAACCTACTTAAGGTTCATGTAATAAACTCACATTCCTAATTTTATTAGGGATGTGCCAAGTTAAGCACTTTGCTGGCCTTTGGACAGATTTATAGCTTGACTTCTGCTGAATTAGTGTTGACTGACAAGAGGGCATTGTTTTATAGGATGCTATTTAAATAAAAACCTTCAGGGTATTTCTGTAATGTTGTCACTTCAAGTCCGAACTGGAAAAAAGAAATGTGTATTAAGGAGGAATCTTCATTAGCTTTCAGGAGTTTAATCTAAGGCTGTCAAATACTTCCTTATAAGGTAAGACATTGTCATGCAGGGGACAAACCCGATCTTTTTTCCAGGTTTTAGTTTTGAAAGCAGTCTGTTGGAATTCCTGGAAATTGGGGAGGAAAAAAAAATTCCTATTCACTTTTACTTGACAGAGTTGTGTGTAAAGAATAGAGTGTGATCCTCTTTCCCTGTGACTATCAGAAAGGCAATTGATGATAGCTGTTTACTTTGTAATTTTATTATGTGTACATCACTTGTTCCTGGCAAAATGTGTCATCTTGTATTTATTCATTGGCTATCCTGGGCCAACAAGCATTCTGACATTTTCATATGTAAAGCAGCCTGGTTGTAGAAAAAATGTTCTTCCTTTAAAAAAAATGTTGGTGGTTGGAACAGACCCTTTATAAAATAAATAAATATTAAAAGAAAAAAAAGGAGAAAGTGCATCTTTTAGAGTTCAGATTAGACTGTATAGCTGTTGTGACTCAGAGCAAAATATTGACCCAAATATCGATAAAATTAATATGACCCTTCAGTCCTCACTTGCCATATATTTTTAAGTTTATGGGAAGGACCATGCAGCCAAGACACCTGTATTACTATGAATAAATTGTTCAGTGTCATACCTGTGGTCACAAATTTGTATGGGTGAGTTGCCTCTTTGTAAAAGAAGGGAGTTATTCCTACCTCACTAAGAGGTGCAAGGGATGGATACAACTGAACTATTTTTTTAGAGCTTCAGAACTGTCATCTGACCATTAGAAGCCTTACTTTTTACAATTAAATTTTGAAATATGTGAAGGAAGTATAATTAGCACCAAAATGTCATTATTTTCTGTATTAAAAAAAAACATAAGGAAACAGCTTCACTGGAGAGAATGACAAAAGGACACGTAGAGTTACATGTGAAAGATTACACAATGGATTTGCTTTAGGGAAAGAGATATTGTACATACTGATTAAAGTCTACACAAATGAAATATTGGAAATATGCCAGTCATATCTAGCAGTGCCACTCATGCAATGGATCTTGGCTTTGTCTCACTGATTTTCTTAAGCTTTGTGGTAGCTATTATTGTACAGTAACCCCATCAGCTGCTCAATCCAGCAAGAGTAAGGTGGGACACTGAAATATGGAGAATTCAGCAACAAAATCAGGATGTGAGTTCTGCCTAGTGGAAGAACAGCTGAGCAATAACTGCTGTCAATGTAGTTTAAACCCATGCAGAGAATTTAGTGGACTGTGTCTCACCTGTTTAAATCTATGTGCAATGTGTCAAAGTTTCCCTCATGCATTATTTGATTGTCATTATGTATTACTTACAAACCTCCCTCATCGTGCATGGTACTTCACCAATGTAGTTTAATTAAAATGTTCTACTTGGAGTTGATGAATGCAATAACATAAGGTTTACAGAGCCTTGTTCCACAAAAGCATTGGCATGGGCACTGGGGCATTCATGTGACTGCTGGTCATTGGTGGAGCTGTTAGACTGTTACATCAGTATTCCAAGGTTGACATGGGAATGAGCCTAACCACATGTTCATTAATGTAGTAATCACAGGAGGTGATAACTGGGCTAAGAATCTACTTGAAATTGTTCTAATTGATAATTGATCTTCTCCATAAAGGAACTCTTGAACTAGAAAAAGTGGTGGAGAAAGACCATCTCAGATTTATTTTTTTATTATTATTTTACTTTTATATCAATAGGTATAATTTAAACATCATCTAAATATCAAACAGACCTACTGTTGAGAGCAGCAATTAATGAAGAAGGTGTTACCTGTTTGAGCTGTGGATCTCGGTCCTTTCACCAGTTCAATCAGTGGTAAACTTTCATCAGAGCTGGGTTGCATGCTGCAGTAAATATTTTCTCATCTTCCGGTAATATGTCAGGAGGCTTGTCTGAATATGAGGTCAGGAGTAAGTCTGAGCTTTGTGAGATAGCACTGGGTGTGTTCATTGGTTTTCATGTTGGAAAGATCATGGACTTACACATTGCACAAGCTCATGTTGTACAGAAGGAAGACGTGGCTAAACCAATACCAGAGGATAGTGCCTACTTCTTTGTTTATGTGCCAGTTAATGTATTCCATTGGCAGAGGTACTTCACTCCTCAAGTCTGTAGCTGCCAATTCTGCTCTAATTAATAAGCATTAAACTAAATCCCAACCTCACAAATCCTTCCCTGACAACTTCACACCCTATTAAACCCTAACTTTTTTGCACCTTAAAAATACTTCTTTCCACAATACAGTACTTTTCTTTATGAATATATGCATCACTGTAGATTGAGTCTACCATATACCTGCTTAGTCTAAGAAATCTGGGTTTTCCCCTAAAAGGAATTCAGAAACATTCAGAAGCAGAGACTTAAATTAAAAAAAAATAAAAGAATTATTATTCTTTAAAAGTATGCATATGTGCCTGTATAACTGAAACCTGTGCACATGACTGGGCACTTGCCACATAATTGTTTAGCTTTGCAATTTAAATGTGTATTTGCACATTGCTACCTTCATGGCTTTTAAAATGTTCACCTCTTTATATTTGTTTTCCACCCTGCTACATGTTATTTCCTTTTAATATGAAGAAAGCTTTCTCTTTTTGTTGAATGTCCACATTTTTGTCAAATAGCCACATACGTGATACTACCTTGAAAGTGGACTGCGGAGGACAATTAGAAGCTGTGCAATGAGCAGATCCAAGCCCTGTTGGTTCTCCTGTCATTTTTCCCATCAATTTCTGAAGCTGTGTCAGGCTTAGTGAGGAGAGGGGAGGAGGCAGGAATCAAGGATGAAAAAGGAAGCTCTCCTCCAAAATACTGCAGATATCTGAGAGCAACTCAAAGCATTTGCTGTTAAATACCACCAAATTCACTAGATTCCAAAAAGAATGGCTATAAATCAGATTTTGAAACATATGGGTTTAGAAGCTGCCAGCTCAAGGAAAATGTGTGGGAAGCTGGTCCTGGGAGCAGATTCCCATTCCTGTTCTCTGTGCTACTTCTGCTTTTAGCCAAGGTCTCTAGATTAAAATGCATCAACACCCTGGGAAAAATTAATGGCCAAGACATCAAGCTATGATTCCTTGTGCTTTTTGTATTTCACCTTTTACACTATTTTCTCTTTTATGCTGACTGCTGGAAGACAAGAGCAAAACCATGACCAAAATATCCTTTCATATCCTAGTGCTTGATACACTGCCACAAGAATCCAGAATTTGGGCGAGCCTAGAAGAAAAGCACCAATATCTGGGAGCCTCCCATTTCCCATCTGAGTGAATTTTGTAAAAGAGGACTTGGCCTCTCTTTCTTCTGCTCTTGGGTAAAAGCCTGCAGTTAAAAAAAAGGGATGGTGCTTTTTATTCACTCTCAAACCTGGGAGATACATCAGGTCTTTCTTTGTATTCTGACAAATCTGAAGTCATCAGTCTTCTTTCAAAAGGAAGTGTTGGTGAAGTCTTGCATTGATCCATATTTTTATTTCTAAGGGACACTTTTAATCTATCCTGTTTTAGCAAGTTTTATTAAATGTAGGTTTGATTTGGATTCAAACTTCAATTCTTTTGATAAACAGAATGTCAGACATTCTTCCTTGCATGTTTCTTGGAGTGCTTTTGTTTCCCCAACAGGTATATGGCCTAGCTTTGCATAATCTGTTAGTCTCCCACTTCTTTCATCTGTCCCATTAAATTTGGTTTTCTTTCTCCTGCAGTCTGAAGATGCTCTTGCACAAGTGATGTCATATCTAATCCTATTTTTCATTTGTATCATGGATGTTGCTAACCACCCTTTAAATAAAAATACAACATGATTCTAATATGCCAAGGAGCTCCACGGATAACCATATAATTTCCAAATGATACTGATTTTGTTTATATGCAACGTAATCTTTTACAGTCCTTAGTCTTTATTTGAAGCATTGCAGAGTGGGTTTTTATGAAAGGTATTATAAAGGACTCCTTGTTTTTTCATAACAGATTTGAACATTAACTGATCAGAGTTCAGATAAATAGTCTTTACTCTCCATTAAAATATTAAAAAGCCTTTGGTAGGAAACTGGCGTAAAGATCCTTCATTCTTGTTTAATGAACACTTGTTGGCAAGTATAACACTTTAATAGCTTTGCAGAATGAATTTTGTGTGAGCATCCTCCATTTTGCTGTCAGACACTTGTCCAGGTGCTGGGAATTTATTGGGGGAAGCATATTTTTACTCATTAGTTCTGTATTTGATTACAGAACAGTAAAATATGAACCACTAAGTCCCTGAGGCATAGCTGTGTACATTGAGATTAGTAATTGCATGTCATCGTGTTTTCCATTGGAATTTATATGAACAGATAGGATAGGTGCTTCTTAAGTAGGTTTAAAAGCAAAGCAAATTTGTATTTAATCTTTTTTGCAGGCATATTTTCCCTAATGGAGTAAAGGTTAGGCTAGATGATACATTTTAAATATGGTTTTAATTTATTTTTTCTTTTTTTTCTTTTTTTTTTGCCTTTGTTGAACTATGAGGTTTTCTTTCTGACAGATTAAAGAAAATATATTATAGCTGAAAAATTTGACTCTGTATGTGCTAATATAAACACAAGGAAAGAATTATGTTCTTGTCAGCAAAGAGTGTTTATAAATATATGTTTATACACAATATGTAGACAATGTTTTTATTTTTAACCACCTTTTAATGCTGTAGGTATGAATGAAAATCATGTAGCAGCTCTAAGGACAAATTTTATTTCAACCAAATAAAAGAATGCCATTTTAAAATGTCTTTAGCTTGCCTGTTCTTCAAGAACAGCTAAAAATGCATTGAAAAAACTCTCAAAACAAAAATTAAAATGATCCCCGAAAAATTTAGTAGATTTGAAACATAATCTTTTAGGTCATGTTGAAGGGTTAAACAATGCCAAACGTGCCATCCTGTCCTGTATAAAAGTGCTCATGAATGCATTTTCCAAAACTGAATCTAACGAGGTACTTAATAGTCACAAAACTGGCACATTTGATAATTAATGTTCCTTACTGAATTTTTGCTGATGCAGTATGGTCTTAAATGAAGAGAAATCTTAACTCAACATGTACATGAATCATCAGCTGTTTGGAAATTTCCCTTTATTGACATGAAGTACCTGTGTATGAGCTCTTAGCAAGAGGCCTTCGTTAGTACACCTTCGCCTCAGGGCGAGAGCTTAAACTGTGTTTGTGGTTTGTTGGGCACGTGCGTCTGTACGAGGCCTGCAATACTGTGACTGTGTTCAGTGGGGACCCCCTTGTTGTGTCCCACCGGGAAATGCAGGAATATTCCCACTTCCAGTCCCTGAGTGAATCGATGCTCAGCTGAAGTGCCGACTGGCATCACGAGCAGCAGCTGCACCTCTGTGCCACCTGCACAGGGCACTGCAGGGACAGGGCTCGCAGGTACCCTGCTGCTGGACAGGCAGCTCTTCAGTCACAGTGACTGACTGAACTTGCATTGGTCCTCCTTGTGCATTTCCAGTGCTAGTGCCATGGACCTGCTTGAGGAAAGGGGTTGAAGCATGATGAGAATAGGACTTAATTTGTGCAAAATAGAGGTTTACGTGGTCCGAGGTTTAGAAGTGTCTATTTAAAACTAGAACGATGAGCCCATATCTTAACAATGTGGGAAAAACACCTTTAAAACAGATAATTAAGTTTGAGAAGTAAATGTTGAGAATGGGTAGTAAATATTGTTTTCTTTCTTTTTCACAGCACGTTCTACAGCAGAAGTGGTCAGCTATTTCTTTGCTGTTAAGTTCCCACTGATTTTGCAGTACACATATTGAATATATTACATGTTACAGAGCTGAGATTCAGAGGATTTTGAGGGAGAAAGAAATGGTGAGGGGTAATTGAAGCCACACAGGAAGGGTGGAGAAGGGATCCAGTGTAGCAAAAAAAAGTGCTCAGAGAGGAATGTGGAGGCTCTGAGGAAGCTGAAAGTGGACCAAAACAGGACAAATGGAGGTAGAAAGGATAAAAATGCCAAGGAGAAGGAAAAGAGAGGATTGTAGCTGTATATGATAGAGTTCAGAGAAAAATATGTGATCAGGCAGGATGAGACCAATTTTGTACTGGCTGATACAAGGTCAGAAGAGCAGGAAATCAGGAGCATTGGAAGGGGTATTTGGATCCTAAGTATATGGAGGAAGAAGTGAAAGTGAAGTGGAGAGTGGGACCCAACTATTAGAGCAAATATTAGAACTGCATGAGGGATAGAGCAGAAGTCGCAGTATTAGAAGAGCTGAATGGGGATCAGAGAAGGATTATATGTAGAGCTATCAGGAAAGCCAGGAGTGGGTCAGAGAAGCTTACAGAGATTTGGTCAGAATGGCCAGAGGGGCAGAATGATGTGGCATGTTAGCGTATGGCTCAGCATTTAGTTCAGAAGCCCTTACAGAGCATCTCAAAGGGTGGAAGTACCAAGAATATTAGCATGTTATATGGCAGATCTGATTTATTAGCAGAAACAAGGCTCTTCCTTATTTTATCTCCTGTGAGGATTTGGCTTGTTAGATATTGTGGAGGCTGCTGCTTTGGGATCCAGTAGTGATTTCTCAGGATGGCTGCAGTCATAAGGCACAAACTAAAGATTTTAGGCAGCTTTCCTTCTGAACATCACAGCATCTGGAGGCTTATCACTAGGTCCTCAGCGTTATTTTAATAATTTATCTAAAAAATAAATCGATGTCTTGAAGCAGGCAGATCTTCTATGTAAGTCTTTATGCAGGCAAATTTTACCTGAAGAACATTCTTTAATAAATTCTTGCTATTGTGGACTACAGGAGGCATAGGGACTATATCCCTGCTTTGGTGTAGTGAATGTCCTTCTGCCTACCCAGGCCTCTATACAGACTTTGTCACTAAGCCACAAAGGTGATTGGTTTCATATTCATTTGCTGTGGGGTAGCTAATTTTGGCAGATACCATCACTTGCTACTGCTGATGGCCTAGGTTTTTAAGTCATCCCAGCACATAGCAAAGAACCATTTTTGAGGGGAAAGCATTCTGAGAACGTGCATTCTTGTTTTGTCCTATTCATCCCTACTCGAAACCAAACTGAATGGCATTAATTATCACTTCAGGTAGTAAATCAGTTTCTCATTTGTGAAAGGAATGCTTCATCTTGAGTCCCTTTGTTTTGTATAGCCAGAGGGATATTACAGATGGTATTGAACTCATAAGAATCATTTTAGTGTTATTCTAGCACAAAGCATATTATAAATGGATAACCTTGTTTTCCTAAAAAGTCATGAATAACTGTGGCTTTAAATTCAATGATTCTCCTCTGTCCTACTCCCTCCAACTTTAGAAATACATATTCAGAATCTTACTTTAAAGTCAAGGCAATGTGCTGATTGACTGTACTGACATAATTGTGTTAATGACAAGACACTGAGAGTACATCGTTAGATATGTCGCTTATCATCACTTTTTATTTGGCTCCAATCTGCCAAGCTTGAGTTATACTTCTTATACATTATGGTTTCAGTCAGTCACTTAAACTACTTCAGTGTTGAAATAACATTTTTTTACAAGTCTTTTAGCTATAGTTCAAGAGAAGGAATTCTTCCAGAGCATCATTATACAGTTCAAAGTTTCTCCTTACTGAAAGCCTTAAAGTTTAAGCAGTTAACAAATTATTTTTTTGATCAGTAAAATGATTAGTGAAACTACTCTTTTTTAATATATGAATCCATTTTTAATATCAATACCAAGTAATAACAACAGTGCATTTTAACCTACAAGATATCTCCTTACAGTCACAACTGAGCTCCTTGCAAGTACCAGCTCAAACTTTTGAAATGTCCTGTTGTTTAATGGAAGAGCATGCAATGGGAAATGCAGATGTTTTTATATGTTGTGGTTGATGTGAGCATAGTTCAACAAACAGTAATGTTTAAGCAATACTGTGGTCATGGGATGTATCAAAAAAGATTTACATTGAGCTTAGTGTCATTCTTCCCTAGCTCATTCCATTGTAAAAAAAGCATCATTATTAAAAGATGAGCAGCAAATAAAATATGAACAGTTAGAAGTTATAAACTGGGTGCACTTTTTCAGGGATGGAAGCCATCTCAGGGTTGCAATTATTCCACGTTGTGTGGGAATGTACTTCTTTCTGATTAGTGCTAACTGGAAGTCATGAAGCTCTTTCAGCCATCCTGATAAGTTCAACCTGAGGTGGTCTATTCAGCATAGGCTTATTTTGCTTGTTTGTAAACAAAAATAGCAGATGAAAAAGTTTGTGTCCTGAAAACGTTTGGATTCAGACCTGCAGCTGTTGAAACTTTAAATTAGCTCTTCCTTTTATGTTTGTCAGCATCTGGGCATCTTCATTATAACACAGTTGTCCTTTATTGGAGAGGATTCACCTCCTGTATTAGTGATGTCAATTTAAGAAGATTGGGCAGACTTTGTCAAGGCTTATTTATATCCTGAAAAGGCAACTTTAAGAGAGACCCATGATAACTATAACTTCCATGATGTTGCTTAAGAATCACTGAGGTAATGATCTGAATATAATTATGCAACTTGTATAGTCACTGCGCATGTGAGCTTTCTTTTGGTGTGACTGGGAAATTCTACCACACAATTCTTTCCAGGAACTGGGACTCCTACAGGCTATTTAAGTTGGAATAATTAATAATAATTTTTCTTACAGCAGCCATAAGTGCCTTGAAAGTGGTGTCAAATAATGACAAAAATGTCCTAAAAACCTTATAGGTCACTGCTCTTCTATTCAGGAGAGAAAAATTTACATTTGTGATCAGACCGATAGCAGTCAAGTTCAGTTACACTGTCACTGACTGTGAAGTAGCCAGTTATGATGCAAAGTGTATATACATTTGGATTTACAGTCTAACTCACTAAGTCATTGCATTTGGCTTGCATGAAATAAAGTGCTGGTAATACTGACTCAATACATATGACTATCATATGACAGTTTTATTTTCTTATTTTTATGGAACATTCCCACTGTGGAGGAATCAACAAGCTTGTCAAGTTGTTCTGCAAAATTTCTAGGACAATGAATCAGTCTAGTTATATTCTCATACTGTGATACTATTAAGAAGTTTAAAAGTTGTGCATGCCTTCTTTGCCTCTCTTTGTATACACACAGCCCCCAAATGTATAGTGTGTGCATGTAGATATAGGTATTTATTTGTTCATTGTGTGGTGGATCATACACACATGCACATACCTGTAATATTTAGCATTTTGCCACAGTAGCTACACATCATGACCTATTGCACTGTAGATTTTGAAAGGCTTATGTGATGCGTCCTTTGCTGTTGTCTGGAGTAACCATTGGCTTTCTTTACAAAGTTAAATCCTCATTTGAACTTAAGCCAACCCAGGGAACTGTTGCCTATAGTGTTGGTGCAGTCTTTTATAGAGGTAGGAGTGGGCTGCAAAGTTCTAAATAGGACTTTATTGCTTCAAAGTGTCAGGTGCATGGATCATATGCAGTAAGTGCAGGTTTAAACATGGATACTAATTTGAAGATGCACTGCAGCCTCCTACCACATGGGATACCAAAGATTGGAAAGATCAGGACTTGGGTTATCAGATCTTTGGGATAGTGAATGCATCTCAGTCTCTTGTGAATTATGCTCTCTTAACTCTGTACCTCAATTTCCATATGTACATAAGAATGTAATTTTAATATATAGTTTGTTTTCAGATCACCATAAAATTCAAATAAGTCTAGGCCTATATTTTGTAAACTGTTAACAAAGTGTAGGTGGGATGAAATGGATTCTCTGAAGAGAGCTACACTGGTGGCCCTTCTGGCTTGTTTGTTTTGTATAAATGTAGGCTTTGGTTCTGAAAACACAAGTACCTACCTCTTTGCATATGCATAGTTCCACTGGAGTCTGTGGGGCCACTGATAATCATTAAATTAACTTTTGTAAGTGTTTCCAGACTTAGGGACTTGTATGGGGAAAAAAGGCAATAAGAGCAGATTCTCATTTTTGAATTTTCATTAAATCATCCTGTATGATTTCTGCTCATCCTCACAACATAATTCCAGAGGTTTTTTTCTCTCCTCATTTAGATGTATTGCTTTTGGTTTTGTTTGTTTTTTAAGATGGAAGCTCTTTAAACCTTGGTAGTTATTTGCTTTGGGTTCAGTGTCCCTCATGCAGGAACCACAGATGTATTTTTTCCCTTGGAAAAAAAAAAAAATTAATTTTTCAATTTTGGACTAAGGGTTCATGTCAAAGATGAAAGAAAAAATAATTATTTGTAAGCCATATTAAACATCGGCCATTAAAGAGGAAATTGGAACATGTCATGTCAAATATCTAGAGAGAGAGAGAGAGAGAAATAGAGGGAGGGAGTTGAGAGGCACATTCCTTGAAGTAACTAGAAAGAGTCTCCTGGTGAAATGGAGGCATCCTGGGGATCACCGACTTTAATTAAGTAGAAATGATCAAGGCACCGGGGTACTTCCGGGGGATTAATGACTGACTGGGAGACTTGATGGCCTCAGGCAAAGCTGTAGGCCATTAACCCCAGCCAGTCCTTCGTTTTTCAGGAAGTGCCCTGTGCCAAGGTCATTTTTCCTATTATAGCTAAGGATGAATCTTTTTTCATAGTCTCATGAGAGTCATGAAGTCCATGATTTTTGTGTTGTTCTTTTCCTCTTTTTAATATCTGACTTATGACATATGGGGATATTTTCATTAGACTGTTTGTGCTGTAGTGAGAGAATAGCTTGATACAGTTCTGGTCTGAATTTTATGAAGATTTGTATGTGAACAGCCCACATGCATATTAGCCAAATGAGCATCAAAGGATTAATCAATATCCCAAAAGCATAAGGAGGTTCAGGACTGTTGGATTATTAAATCTGATCCCAAGAATAACATTGCAGCCTTTAATAAAAGTTTTGTTAGTGAAAACAGTCTTGGATCTTTGTGGATGACTTGTACTTCCAGCATCCTCTGGCAGAGTTTCAGAAGTTTTTGTATGACTTTTTGCTTCCTTCTCACCACTATTTTTCCCAGAGTCTGAGGTACTGTGAAATGTAATCAAAGATGCCCTTTTCCTGAGCCATTTCTTTCATTTGGGAGAAGGCGCAACTAAGCAGTATGTTTGTACTATTAACACCACCTGCCATTCATCCCCTCTCCATATTCTTGATTCTTCATGCCCAATAGCTACCCTGTCAAGGGCTTCCCATCCTAGCTCCCTACACCATGAGCAGGGACATATAAAAGGAAAACGTTGCCAAGGATTGCAACCAAGCTTAGAAAAGCAAGGGAGCATTAATGTCCTAATCTTACTGAATCCCACCACACTGATAAAAAATACATTAGATATTATTGGACATTGTTGCAATTGGAAGAAAAAAAGATTTCTAGAAAATATGGCCACTGCTGTAGGGTTCCCAGACTCCAGTGCCTTTATCTAATTTTTACATCAGCAGATTCTTACTGAGCTGGGGACTTTGAGGTTGTGCATCCTGGGAGGTGAGCCAGCTAGCTAACCAGACCCTCAACCACCCTTTCTACCCCTCCATTTACTGGAAAAACATCTTAGAAACAACTGCTAAAAATAGAATTGTTGATTAAAATAATTTAAACTAAAAAGCTTTTAAGCAATAGATCAAGCTTTCTAGCTTTATGAGCTAAAGGTAATTAGAAGCTGTCCACTTAATACTCTTGACACAGAATACTGTTGCAGCCATGTATAATTTTATTGCTTATCTACAGAGGTCAGAAGCAAGGAACAGACCCTGTGTCTCATTTAAACACTTCTGCTTCAGCCACTGTTCCTATTCCATCTTATCTTGAATAGCCCATGCTGAAATCAATTCATAATATTTTGCTTGTTACACTTAGAGACGTTATCACCTACAAAATGTGCCTTAATAGAAACTTGGAAAACTCTAGCCAGCCTTCTGTACAATATACATTTGTCCTCAGCTCAGAAATCAGTTCACCTGGAGAGGAGCCAGCAGGGCCAGCTCAGTGGAGGCTGCTGCAGAGGCAGACTGACAGATTCCTACTCTTACCTGCCTGGAGCAGCCCAGCGTCTGTGTGTCTCCCTGTCCCCTGTATTTGTCTTACCTTAACAGACATGTTCTCTGTCGATATGGCAATCTGTTCTTGGTCTCTTACTCCTGTCTTTGGCCTTTCTACACATACACCTAATTACATATACTATCCTGTATGCTTCTGCAAAAGCAAATAAGAGTCTTTTTCTAGTGACTACATGAAGGATTCTGATATAATGATGGCAGTCCACAAGGTCTAATAGTTTAGTTATTTTAAAAATTAATGGTGACTTTTACAGTTGGTTTCTATCCAAATCTTTCTGGTTAATTGGTTAGATAGATGTTGGACTTTGAATTATTATATATAACTTTAGGTGGGAAAAAAAAGAATGATTAGCACTGCCACTGTGCCTGCTGTTTTTCTGATGTTTAAGAATAGAGAAGGAATCCTAGTCCTTTTTTTTGTTTGTTTGTTGCTGAAAGAGTAGAGGCAGCAAGTGTCTGTGCACTTTGTAAGACTCATATCCAAGATGCCAAGTAGTTTTCTTGTTATTTGTCTGGAGAGCCTGTGAGGATGCTCATTGCATTCTTTCACCTGACTCCACCTCAGGTGACTGGGATGCTTGATTTTCCAGGTTAGGGTTATGGAAGGTACAGGTAAGATTTTCTTAACTAGAGAAGTGATGGATAAATAGATGCTTCCACTGCATTCAGGGAAGAGAATAAATATGTATGTTATGAGGGGAAAAAAATAGTTGGATGAAGCAACATGCCAGAACAGTTAGGTTTTTAAGGTATCTTTACTCTTAAAAAGACCCAAAAGTTTTTCGGCCCGTTTGCTTAATACTTAAATGAAACTTTTTGGACCAAAAGTTGCGTTAGAAGCACCACAATATGCAATGTTTTTTAGGAGGAAAAGTGAAGAATAACTTCTCAAGTTGAAACTGCAGGGGGAATTTTAAGTATGCAGGATGCAATTACCAGAACTGGAATTCGGCCAGTTCACTGTGATTAATTTAACACCCATATACTTGTTAAAATTGCCATGGATTTTTTTAATGATCAAAACTGGTTAGGAATGGACCTTGGCTTTCTGTTTCACCCACCATAAGTAAATGCAAAAGACCAGGAAAGTCAGCTCTGTTATTTGATGTGGAATTGCCTTATAAACAATTCAAAGACTAAATAATATATTT